>NW_005842022.1:799696-801065 GCF_000455745.1 Alligator sinensis | reverse complement strand
GCCCTTTTACCCCTCCCCACTCCCCATCATAAATCCTGCCCCCCGCTCCTCCTCCTCTCCCTCCTTCTCCTCTCACCGGCTTCCCAGGTGTGCACCCAGGGGAGCTTGTCCTAGGAGCACCGCTTGGGTCCCTGCCTCCACCTGTTGGCTCCTCAGCCCCGAGCCTTGCTTCACCTTCGCTGGGCGCCTGTCTGGGCTGGCTGTGGGGAGCCAGGAGCATGCTGTTTGGCCTAGAGCGCACGTGTTGGGCAGGCGACCAGCGGGCAAAAAGCCTTTGGGTCTTGAATAGACGCGTGGCTGCGCAAGCGGAGGTTGCTAAGGGTTGGCATGAGGGCTCTCTGGGGAGCGAGGAGGGCAGATGTGCTTCTGTCAGACTCTGCAGAAGGTGAAATCAAACCTCTTTAAGCCATAAAACTAGTCAAGGGGGCTTGAGTCTCGGCTGTCAGGCAGTTTTGGTGCTAAGGCAGGTAGGCTGAGGGATTTCCCATGCTGCCAATGCAGGGGTGAGGCTGTTGTAGGCAGAAAGCCAAGAGGCAGTCATGGATTTGCCCCTGTAATGAATAGAGGGATGGGGCTTCTGGGGCATGGCAGGGTTGTTCAGTATGGGGATTTCTGGGCAGTGTTTCTTCCTGGTGTTGTGACACAGGGTAAAGAAAGGGCTGAGAAGCTGTGCTGCTAAGGCAGAGTGGAGAGGATGAGAGCAAGCGAGAGAAACAAAGGCAGGCAGGAGTTAGATCCTGCTGTGTGGAGGCAAGTTCATGAAGTCCAAACTTGACAGCAAAAGGAACCTAGTGAAGTGTAAGGTCTAATAAAAGATATCGTATTTACCCAAATAACTTTGTTTGCCTAGTGAAGTAAGTACATTTGAGGAGAGGTTAAAGCATGTGCTGATCCATAGGAAAGCTACAAGGTTCTTGGATCACACTAAAAACGTGTGTGTGGAGATGTGGGTTAGGGTGCAACTTTTTGTGACTTTCCTAGGCTGGTAAATGCTCTAGTGTAGACTTGGTTATGGCAGGATCAAAGTACTTCTTTTGGTATAGCTGATATTGCTTGTTGAATTGGTGCAAAGTTAAACTATGCCAGCAAAACCACATCTCAACATATC
Organism: Alligator sinensis; assembly: GCF_000455745.1. Lineage (NCBI taxonomy): Eukaryota > Metazoa > Chordata > Crocodylia > Alligatoridae > Alligator > Alligator sinensis. Next base: position 799,957 of record NW_005842022.1, on the reverse strand, counting down.
ACACTTACTCAAATGGGACATGCAAATACTCAAAAATTATCTGCTGGAAGTGATGCACATTTTAAATGGGGAAATGCAGGGAGCAGAGGAGGGCCCAGTCCTGCTGCAGCGAAACTGCCTGGCCCTTCTTGAGTTGGGTGGGCAGTCAGCAGTCAGTGCTGCCTGGTGAGTCAGCTACGAGTCCAGTTTGGCTCCAGCGGTCAGCCCTTAGCTGACATGACAAGTGCTGCTGGCTGAGCGGAACTGTCTGAGTCTTCTTTC
>NW_005842022.1:787647-799665 GCF_000455745.1 Alligator sinensis | reverse complement strand
TCCCTAGCATCCTTCAGGCAGGGATTTTGCTTCCTCACCCCTTTAAGGCATTTGCTTGTGTTTTCCCTGTGAAGAGACCATACTTGCTGGTATTTTAAAGGACAGATTATTTTTTCCCTATTTTTCTGCCTTTCAAAAGCAGATTGTGTGTCCTATTCAGAGGGCATGTAGCATGTGAAAAAATACAGTAGGTCGTATCTCTGCTAGGAGAATCTGCTGGCACAGCTGTACTGACACAACTTTTGGCGTATATGAAACTGAAGTTGGATGAAATAATTTGGGAGGAAGTCTGATTAGGAGGTGTGAGGACTGAAAAAATCAGTGGGGGGCGCAACCTTTTTAATAGGTGTTCCACAGATTGAGCCCTGTTCCCTCCTTGAGTGCCACTCTGATCCCTTTCCCTTCCCCAAGCTTCTGCTCTGCTTTCTGCTCTCTGCCCTATGCTCCCTCCTGATCCAGTGCTCTGTTTTTCTGTCCTGTCTGCCACTGTGCTGCCTGCCCCCTTCCCAATCTGCCGTGTGCCACACACACAGAGGCTGTCTGGGTCACTTGTAGCACCCTTGCAGCAGGTTGGCCACCCCTGAAATAAATGAAGGGTCACATAAGCTTGAAGTGTAGAAAGAAAAAGAAAAGCAAATCATTTTGTGCCCCTAGTGATGATGAACCAAACTGTTTTACTTTAGGTAGTGTTCCTTGTTTATATGTGCTTAGTTTCTTTGAAATAACCACTTTTCCACTAGAGATGTTAAATCCAGCAAGGTACAAGATATAGCCTATCTGTTCAGTTAGTTTGCATTTGTGGCTCTTGAGAAATGAGAATTGGCAAGTGTCTCTAGAGGCTTGGAGTATCCTGGGGAGACAACTGTTGGTGCCTGCATAGGCAATAAAAGTAGTCTTCCCCCAAACACTCTTTATGGGCATTACAAGCAGAGGCAGCAGTTGGGTAGAAAAGTTGGGAAAAACCCTAGTAACTTCATATGCAGAAAGCTGAAATAGGGTGGTGCCTCCCTCCGATAATTTTTTCCATGATGCATTCATCTTGATAGATGGATTGTCTTGCTTGACATTAAGGTCTGCTGATTTCTCTTATGGTCTGTGGTTTACAAGGGTTTTGTAGCTGAGATGCAAGTGAAGATAAAACAGTTTATAGTTATGTGTTTGAATTTACAAAATATTTTATTTTAGATCAGTGTTCTTAAAACTTTCTAGCTGCATAGAACTTATACCTGAAAAATACTTCTGCTCATAACCCCTGCACCTGATGCGTCTCTGCATGTTTATTCCTTAGGAAGAGTGTTGCCTCCAACCTGTTACTCTCACTGCATTGACGGATCAGAAACTCTATCACTGTTGTTAGATTTTAGGCACGTGCCCCTTGGCAAAGTGCTGCATACCTTGGGGATGCGTGTATCCCAGTTTTAGATCCATCTGTTTAACATTTGCAGTAGCCTTAACCAGTGTTTAGGGGGACACTAAATTAAATTGCAGCTCTATTTCTAACCTATTTTATAGGTAATACTAATGTGTTCATAAGAAGATTTTTATATATTCATTTTAGATGAAAAATCTTTGTCTGGGTTGGCAGAGTTGGATATGGAAGAAAGCATGTAGTGATGGGGAGGGCGTCTTTTGTAAATTGGCTTCCCAAACATTATGGGACTGGAAATGATGTACTCCAAGGATGTTTACCTATTAGTTAATTATTTTCCTGCATGGAATATTAATTCTTAGATTTCTTTCTTCTTGGTTGGCTATATGGCAGTTCAGGTCACAGCAGTTTGCAATGTAGTCATCCTTTTTCTTGGCTTGGCTAATAAAGGCATTGCCAAGGAATGCTGCCTTAGAGAGGAGAGGCAAGGATTTTTTTTTGTTTTGTTTTGTTTTTGTTTTGGCAGGGGGTATCTTTTTGTATTGTTACTCCAGCACTCTGAGAGGAGTATTTTGTATTCAGGCTTCAGCATACTGCATATCTGATCTTCCCTGATGATCGGGGTCTTACTTGGAAAATTGAATGAAGACCCAGGAGTGCCAACCCTGGACTGGAATTCTAGAAAACCGTTCAGGGTCTTCTTTCTGTGCTATTTAAAACATTGCTTTTTTTCAGAATCCTTTAGAGATAGAAGTGGATTCTACTGGGTGTGGCCAGAGTGGCAGGAAGTATTTACTGTAAGAATATGTGGAATCAAGGACAATGCCAGCTTCATACCCTTCTGTTTTAGTGTAATTGCCTTCTGAAGGAGCTCTTTCTCTCTCTTCTTGTTTCTTTAACCATAAGTTACTTAAAAGGAACACTGAGTGATCATGCATCTAGTTCAGTATTCTTTTTCTGTTGTATGCTGCTGTCTGATTTTCTGTACGCCAAATGAGCAAATCCCTTTTTATTAAAAACAATGGAAGAAATTTTGTGTAGTCAAATATTTAACACAAGTCTTTGCACAGGTTTTTTCTATTGCTTGATGGCCAAGGCCATGTGCATCTCTTTTTTTTAAAGCCCTGCTGCCCCCTTCCCCCCCATTTCTATACTAACTCCGTGCATTGTATTTTGTGTTAACTTCTTACCATGACACTGTTCAGGCCCTAACCCAAATCCAAAAATGGAGTTTAGGTGCATGAGTGCTTCTTGTTGGGCCTAACTTTTAGGCATCTGGCTGTGGGAGTGGAATTCACAAACCTCATGGTCCTTGTACCAGTAGTTCTCAATTGGTGGGCTTTAGAGCTGGACTACTAAGGCAGATGCAAAAGGGACAGTTGGCTGACCCTCTTCCCTCAGGCATTGGCAATGCCAGGCTGTGCTTTGTGCATTAGCTCTAGCATAGAAAGAGGCAAAGCTGCCTTAGTATGGTGCTATGGACAAGCTAATTTAGTCCAAGTAAGTGGCAGAGCTAACTTGTTTAGTTTCAGTGTGCACAAATATGGCTATGTTGCTTCTGTCAGGAGCTCATGCAGGATTAGTCTGGCACTCAGGATACTTAGCAAGTGGATTGTGAATGAGGTAGGCTCTGAGATGGAGGGGGAGGCTTAGGGGAAAGTGGTTTGTAGGAGTGGGACAGGTGAGCTGTGGGATCCGAAAAGTTGAGGTGAAGGTAGTTTTATGTGGAGAGAGTTAGCTGCCTAGGATTGTAATGTGCTACACTCAGCCTGCAGACCAGGGGGATATTTATGCCAGCTAATACAAAATGCTGAAGAGCTGCATTTGTCTGAAATCCCACCTTACATCTGGAAGAAAACACTGCCTTGCAACCCAGTTAAGCACTTATGTGAGACTGGGATTCACAGCCTGAAAGATGCAACTCTTAAGTCATCCTATGAGGATTATGGCTTTTTCCCCCCTTCGTAATAGTCTAGTAGTGGCTGTCTGTTCATCAAGGAAATTGAGCCAAGTTCAATTTCCTCTTTCTGGGGAAAGTCCTAAAGAGCAGGATATGGACTAGGCCTGGCTTGACGGAGCCCTCTGTTTTGGGAGGTTAATATAGTCCAACCTCCTGCTCAAGGCAGGATCATCTGCAGGTTAACATCCCAGTCCAGTGTGCGTCTGCCGTGCTGTTGAAAACTTCCAAGGATGGGGATCCCATAAACTCTCTGGGAAGCCTGTTCTAATACTCAACCACCCTCATAGTGAGAAAGCAGGGTACATGTTCATGGTTAGCCAACTAGTTTTTCTTATGCAAGTATTACATGCTTCACCTGATGACATCGGAGGGCTCCCTGGAACATGTATACAGATATTCTGAAGTGGGTTTGTGATTGGGTTCAGCTCTGTGGTTTGAAGTGACAAGGTGGGGTTAGTTTCTTTTCTGCATCATTTGAGCCTAGCATGGCTTCACAGTTTTACTTTGGGTCTGGTAAAAGGGCCATGCCGATATCTTATACAGGTCTGAAGATAGTTTTACAGCCGGTTACCACTTTAACAAGACGTTACTTTTTTTTTTTTTTTTTAGTACTTCCTGTTTTGATATGAGACAGATCTTCTGAAATGACAACTCTCAGCACTTGTGACCAAAGACTACTTTTTTTAAAGGCTTGGGAGGATCACATGGCAATACTAGCAACTAAAGCTTCTTGAACCACTATTAGTGCTCATATGTGGCAAAAATGCTTTCAAATATCTGAATTGTGTTAGAAATGGTAACTTTAATTTTAGCTCTTAAGTAATTCTTAAGTAATCAAATGCTTTCTTAGGTGCTTATTGTTTTTCCTGATTACCCAATAATAATTTTGACTCCTTAATTAATATACCTACACATCTTCTCCGGGAGATCAACAAGGAAGATCATGTCCTGCTGATCTTTTGGTGGCCTTCATCACTGTTGACCATGAGGTGCTGAAAATGTTCATAATCTGGTGGTTATTCATAGGACCATCATAAATTGATTCTGTTCTTTCCCTGAAGGTGGTGATGGGCCAGTGCTCATTCTCATGGGACCTTTTCTCTGAGGTTTCTCAGGGGTTCTTGTCACCCCTCCTTTCTGATGAGTATATGAGGCCATTGGGTGAGATTTGTGTGGAGACTCTCCTGTTTTATAAGTTATTCTTTTCTTGTTGTAATCTATCCTGAGCCTTTTTGGGGAAGGTGGCATGTAAGCTGAATGGGATAGAATAAAATATATCTTGATGGTGATATTTCAGGATGGAACTATCTATTTGAGGCCAGCTACATTAGAACATCTGAGAGTTAAAATTCAGCCTTTGGTTTGGATGTGCAGTTTCAAAATGCTTTGGCAACTCTGTATCACTTCACTGTTTCTGGTATATATATCTTGACTTGCAGTAGGTGGTTACTGAAACAGTTATTTAAAAAAATCTCTACCTTTTGATTTGACTTGTACTTGCATAGGAATTTCAATAGAATGAATGCTGGAAAGTGCAGTATCGCAGAATTAGCCACAAAACTTCTTTTAACATGTAATGAATGACTAACTCTTCCTTTAAATGCTAGGACAAGATTTCTCTGCAGCTACCTGTATCATTTGGCTTTTTAAATTGGAGTTTGGCAATGGCAAAACAACTAGAAGAGTTGCCTTCTGCATCAAAACTCAAGAGAAATATCACTATCCTCAAATTCTCATGCTTAAATTCATGGTCGAGTGAGGCTGTCTCAGTCTCTTCTGAACCCATTTTTGAAACTTGAGCATTCCATATAAATGCTTTCTGCTCTTGCAGAATTGTTTCTCTATGAGCTAGCCTAGCGTATTGTCTATTAACCGTCATTTAAGGATTCATCAGCATGTAGTCTCATTTGCTGTGTAAAATGAAATGTAAGGGTTATTAAATATCAAGTTCACTGAGTAGTTAATTTGTTGTTTGGGAATGAATGCTCCCTGTCACCAGGTGAGTTTGTGTTGTGATTGTGTATGTTCTTGGGTGTTAATGGCCCTTGTAGATCTCTTTGTTACCTAAGTTTATCTCAGCAGTAAGATGCTTGTTTATTTATGATGGTGCCTAGTATAGAGTTGTTATTCCAAGTCAAAGTGATATAGTAGATTTGTATATTAGTCCAGGTATGTCTTTAATAGAACCTTCAATATAATATTAGTGTCATGACGGTATGAATCTTCCAAACCTTAGATTTTAGAATATGCTACAAATTCAGCTTAAAAATTTAAGATAAGACTCCAGTTTAGGTTTTGAGGGAGTGATATGAGATCAGCTGTTAAAAGCAGTCTGGTCCTATACAAAGTGTGGTGTGTTTTTTTTTTTTTTTCCCCCTCACAAACCAGGGGATTAACAACCTGTATAAGCAGGCAGAAGTTGCCGATCCACATGGATTAGTAGTATACATTTGAATCTCATAACAAATGCTTAACTTGCAGCTTTGATGTTTATGGGACCTCTGGAAATGATGGGTTTGCAGGCTAACCCTCTTCTTGGTTTGAGTTACTTTCTTCCTGGGCATATAAATGCAAAAATGGAAATATCCACTGTTTGTAAGCATCTGCTGTAGAAGAAAAAATAATGAATTTGCTTGAAGAGTTGGCTGTCTGCTTAGCATAACTGCATTTTAAAAACTGACTCTTGTCTTTCAGAGTTGCAATGTCTGTTTTATTTCTCACATATATAGTGTTGAACCCAAGCCTGCCTGTCTGCCTCTGTCTCACCCTGGAGTTTGGGGATAAAAGGAAAGGAAAACAAGAACTGTTCAGTCTAGAATATCATTCACATTTATGTTCAAACATTTGTTGTTGTAAAAAAAAAAAAAAAAAAAAAAAAAAAAAAATTATAGAATTGAATACTAGTTAACTTGTTTGTTTTTGTATTTTGCATAAATATCTAACTTCCTGAAGATTAATGTCTTGCCTTTCTCTCCATTATTCTACTAAAGTCATGGTTAAAATATTTGACCATTACGTAACACTAATTGACTGGCTAGTTGACCAAATTTTTGACCAAATACTTATCCCTACACATGGGTAAGGATGATGTAGCTAAATCTCAAGCCTCCTTCTAGTTCTTTTTTTATCTCATATTCCAGAGAAGGGCAATTCCATTCCAAGTATTAGGACCGAGACCCCAGTAATAGACACTTTTTTCCATGCATGACTCTTTTTTCCCCCCCCCCCACCTTAAACATCTCAAAACATGAGATGTGTGCTTTATTTTTTGAAGACTTCAAAAAAATAAGACTTGATTACACACCCCTTCTGTGGATGCTGCTGCAGCCAGGCTGAACTGCTTTGCACAACTACTGTGAAGGAAGACTTGGCAGAAGCTGTGGTTGGAGCCCACATTTTCCTGTAGCCCTTCCAGAAAGAGTATGTGGCGGGGGTTGGGCCAGGAAACGGGTGCATCAGGCAGGGGGTGCATCTGTCCTGTGTCCCCTCTGTTTCTGGGAGGAGCATGAGGGTCAGACCAGAAAAGGGCTGTGGCAAGAACATGCCCCCTGGCGCAGCCCTTTGCGCTACCTGTCCAGGGAGCCAGGCTGGAATGTGGAGTAGTTGTTTGAATTACCCAGCCATAAGGGCAGGTAAGATTAGTAAATGTAATTCGTCAAAGATGGAACCTAGAAATCTGCTCTAGTCCAAACACTTCTGCAGTCCCAGCATGTCTTGATATGGAAGGGATTCTGGTCTGTTTCCTATTGCCCATACACTGGAGCTGCCCATCTGGGGAGCCAGGCTGGATCCAGTAGTTTCAGCTAACGAACTGAAAGGGTCAAAATGAGCTGGGTCACCCCCATACCGGGACCCCCGCAGGCCCCAGGGGAGGTGCGCCCAGGCCTAGGGTCAGTGAGGACCTAGTCAGGGAACTTCTGGTGGGACTAGACATATTTAAATCAGCAGGTCCTGACGATCTCCACCCCAGAGTGCTGAGGGAATTAGCAGAGGTCATTGCGGGACCCCTGGCACGGCTTTATGAGCACTCATGGTACTCTGGTGTTGTGCCAGAGGACTGGAAAAGGGCCAATGTGATTCCCATTTTCAAACAAGGGAGGAAGGAGGACCCGGGAAACTATAGGCCAGTTAGTCTTACCTCAGTCCTGGGTAAGCTTTCTGAGAGAATTATCCTGGCGCATGTCTGTGAGGGGCAGCAGGGGAGATTATGCTTAGGGGCAACCAGCATGGGTTCATTCAAGGCAGGTCCTGTCAGACCAACCTAGTTGCCTTCTATGACCAGGTCACAAAATCCTTAGACACAGGTGTTACAGTGGACGTAGTCTTTCTGGACTCTAGGAAGGCCTTCGACACTGTCTCTCACCCCATTTTCATTAAAAAACTAGGAGGCTGTGCAGGCATTGACACCACAGTCAGATGGGTCACTGGTTGGCTGGAGGGCCGCACCCAGAGAGTGGTGGTGGATACGTCTTATTCGACCTGGAGGAATGTGGGCAGTGGGGTTCCCCGGGGCTTGGTCCTTGGGCCTGCACTGTTCAACAACTTTATCAGTGAGTTGGATGGGGGGGTAAAAAGCACCCTGTTCAAATTCACAGACGACACTAAGATGTGGTGAGAAGTGGGCATGCTAGAAGGGAGGAATAGGCTGCAATCGGACCTGGACAGGTTACAAGGGTGAGTGGGTGAGGTCAGTGTTGAAACCTATCCTGTTAAGTGCAAGGTACTGCACCTGGGGAGGAAGAACCAGTAACACACCTACAGGCTGGGGAACTCCCTTCTCGTCAGTGCAGAGGCAGAAAAGGATCTTGGTGTCATTATTGATGCCAAAATTAACATGGGCCGACAGTGTGGGGACGCGTCAGGAAGGCGAACTGCACCTTGTCGTGCATCCACAGATGCATCTCAAGCAGGACCAAGGAGGTGATCCTCCCTCTTTATGCGGCACTGGTCAGGCAGCAGTTGGAGTACTGCGTCCAGTTCTGGGCGTTGCACTTCAGGAGGGATGTGGACAACATAGAGAGGGTCCAGAGGAGGGCCACCCGCATGATCAGGGGTCATCAGGGCAGGCCCTACGAGGAGAGGCTAAGGGACCTGAACCTGTTCAGCCTCCACAAGAGAAGGCTGAGGGGGGGATCTAGTGGCCATTTATGAACTAGTCAGGGGGTTCCAGCAGGCATTGGGGGAGTCCCTGTTCCCCCGAGCACTACCAGGAATGACCAGAAATAAGTCTCAAGCTGGCAGAGGGTAGATTCAGGCTAGATATCAGGAGGTGCTACTTCACTGTCAAGGCAGCTAGGATCTGGAGCCAACTTCCAAGAGAAGTGGTGTTGGCTCCTACCCTGGCGGTCTTTAAAAGGAGGCTGGATGAACACCTTGCTGGGGTCATTTGACCCCAGTACTCTTTCTGGGTCATGGCAGGGGGTTGGACTTGATGATCTGCTCAGGTCCCTTCCGATCCTACCACATATGAAACTGAGCTGCAACAGCCCTTCACACCTGCCCACCCAGGGAGCCAGGCTGGGCTGGGGCAACCCTTTGTATACCTTCTCTGTGACACAGAAGACATTGAGGTGCTAGAGTGATACAGCCATGGTATGTGTCAGTCTCTCTCAATGCAGGGCCCCAATCACCTTGCTTGCCTTGGTTCTCAACTTTTTTAAGCAAAGTCCCCCTCCAAAACTTTTCAAAATTTAGCAGCATCCCAGTAAAAACAAAAAACCCCAAGCACACTAAAGTAAGTATATTATGCATATTCTAATATAAACATTTAAAACAATGTTAGTAACTAGCTAATTATAATTATTCACCAGCAGCTGTGGTAGGAGCATATGAGACAGCTTGCTGCAGCTCTTCCTGATCTGATCCTCCAGTGTCTCACGGAAATAGAGGCATGTGGGGCAGATGGAACTGTCCTGCGTGCCTCTGTTTTCAGGGGGCTTGTCAGAGTTGAACTGATAAGTGGCAGCAGCAGAAAGGCACACCTGCTTGTGTTATGGAGACGGGCACATCAATTCTGCTGCAGCTTTTCTTGGTTTGACTCCAGCATGCCTCCTGAAAACAGGTGCATGGGACTGTTCTTCTTGGTGGCAGTGACATGGATCTCCAGGCTGCTGCTGCTACCAAATATAGTGTGGTCACAAGCCCTACTTGGACCCAGCCTTATTACACCTGACAGCCAAACCTGGCCAGCTTCACCTATGGAAGGTGTTTAGCTGAGACTATTGTGGTTCAAAGCAGGAAAGCTCTATCTACAGTGACTCAGTTACATGGAACTATTCAGTTGGTTTAATAAAAAGATATGACATCTACCCAAAGAACCTTGTCTGCCTCAGTTACATGGAAAGGGTTTTTGCTTGTTTATCTTGGCATGAGCTGTTTCCCTTGCTCGTTTCAGCGGTATTAGATTTACTAGCCCTGAAACAATGTAGACTTTTTAATAAATTGGCAAAGGTCAGTTTTAGCAGCAGTATTTTCAGTTCAGGGACATGCTGGGCAAGTCTACGAGAGACGTTTCAAGTGCAGTAGACCATTTCTACTGTGCAGTAGCACGGTGGGAAAAGCCTGTGCTACTGCTCAGTAGAATTAGTCCATTGCACATTAGTGTCACCTAAAATGCATGGGTTGATGCTACTTTGCAGTAATGCTTTTTGTTGTGCACTTAGTTCAGTAAATATTAGTGCTGTACATTAATGCACACGTAGAAGTGCCCACTATCTGGTATTTCCATAGATTCATAGAAATTAGTGGCTGGAAGGGACCTCTGGAGATCATCCGGTCCAGCCCCCTTGCTCTTAGGCAGGAAAGATTGCTGCGGTCAGATGACCCCAGCAACGTATGAGTCCAGTCTTTTGAAGATCTCCAGGGTAGGTGACTGTACCATCTCGCAGGGGGGGGGTCTGTTCCAGACTCTGGACACTCGAACTGTAAAAAAGTTTTTCCTTGTATCCAATCTGAAGCAATCTTCTAGGAGTTTGTCCATTATACCTCGTCTTCCCTTGGGGTGCCTTGGTGAACAGATGTTCTCCCAGCCTCTGATGTTTGCCCCTTATATACTTAGGCTGCCACCAAGTCCCCCACCTAAGTCTTCTCTTCTTCAGGCTGAACAGTCCCATGTCCTTCAGCCTCTCCTTTTTTGTGGCCTGTTTTCCAGACCGGTAATCATTCATGTGGCCTTGCTTTGGACTCTTTCAAGCTTCTCTACATCCTTCTTGGAGTATGGCATCCAGAACTGGATGCAGTACTCCAGCAATGATCTCACCAGTGCCGAGTAGGGCGAGAGGATGACATCCTTAGTCTTGCTTGAGATGCATCGGTTGATGCATGCCAGCGTATGTTTCGCTCTGCTGGCTATAGCATTGCGCTGGTAGCTCATGTTCATTCTGTGGTCGATCATGACCCCTAGATCTCTTTCAGTTGTGGTGCTGGCTAGCGTAGCACCACCGAGCCTGTAAATATGTTACGGATTATTTCTCCCCGGATGGAGCACTTTACATTTTTTTTTTAAACATCATTAGGTTTTGATCTGTCCACCTTGCAAGCCTGTCCAGGTCAGCCTGTCTTCCAGTGTGACTGCACTCCCCCATAACTTGGTGTCATCCACGAACTTTGCCAGTATGCTTTTTACTCATCAAATGATTTGGATACGTATGTATGTTTGTCATGGCACGGGGTCCTGCGGGATGGCCGTGATCTCCCCAAGGCCCCCTTACCGTGCCAAGTTGGCCCATTGGGTACCCTCGATTCTCACCCGCCACGTCTTTGATGGTAAATATATATTAGGGAGGCTGTCTTATGTCCTCTTGGACATAGTTTGCTGTAGTATCTGACCCCATGGATTTGGATACGTATGTATGTTTGTCATGGCACGGGGTCCTGCGGGATGGCCGTGATCTCCCCAAGGCCCCCTTACCGTGCCAAGTTGGCCCATTGGGTACCCTCGATTCTCACCCGCCACGTCTTTGATGGTAAATATATATTAGGGAGGCTGTCTTATGTCCTCTTGGACATAGTTTGCTGTAGTATCTGACCCCATGGATGCCTGGACCCCTTGTGGGTCCTGTTCTACAATGGGTGTTTCAGGACACCCTAGCCTTATGGGCTATGCGTGGCTCCAACCACCCTTTTACCATGCCCCAAGCCTCACAGATGGAACTAATGTTGTTTGGTCTGGGCCTTGTTATAATTTGGCCCCCTTGTCCTCCCTGGGCCCTCCGCGGCCCCCCGCCTCGCTCTATGCTCACTCGGGCCCTCCACGACCCCCTCTCGGGGGCTTCTGTTGCCGCCCCCTCTCTAAGGCTGGGGTCTCCACATTGCCATGGATCCCCTATGAGGCCTCCTCCATCCCCTTATAGCCTCACCCAAGCCACCGGTTTTAAACAGTAAACAAAACACAAGCCCCTTGGCTATAACATAAACTGAAGCTGCCCAGCTATAACATCATTATTCAAGACACCTCAGGGGTGCTCCATCCTTTACCAGTCTCTGGGCTGTACCTGTGGTCAGGCCTCTTCTCTGTCCTTGCTCAGGGAGAGCGCTTTCCCCCCTTGGCTGCTGGCAGGGAACTGCTCTCCCGGCTTCAGCCCCTAGGGTTTATAAGGGAGTCAGGCCCTGCCCCTTTCAGTCAGCTGACCGCTGGCAGGTGTGGGTTGCTTGCTAACTCCAGTTGCTCTGGTGACCAACAGCTGGGCTC
>NW_005842022.1:782570-787620 GCF_000455745.1 Alligator sinensis | reverse complement strand
TTTCCCTAGCGGTTTCCTCTCTTTATAGGAGCAGAGCACCAAAGTGCTCTGCGACAATGTTGAAAAACACTGATCCCTCAGGGTTCAGTACTCAGACACCACTGGTCACATTTTGCTGTGTTGCTCAGTTCTGTCCATTAACATTCTCTGGGTCCCACTCTGGAACCAGTTTCCTAGCCACCAGATCATTAAGTTGTTGAGGCTGCAATTTTCCAATTTGAACTTGAGGATGTTGTGGGAGACGAAGTCAAAGGCCTTTTTAAAATCCAAGTATATGACTTCAATTGCTCTCTTATCCAGGTGGTGAGTTACCTGATTGTAGAAGATGAGGTTGGTCAGGCACGACTTGCCCACAAAAAAGCCATGTTGGCTTTCTTAGAATACTGCCTTCTGTTAGCCGATTGCTGATGGATTCTTTGATCACTTTTTTTTTTTTTTTTCCAGGGATCGAGGTTAGACTGATTGGCCTTTAATTCCCTGGGTCCTCTTTCCTTCCTTTCTTGAAGATAGGCACCACACTGGCCCTCTTCCAGTCTTCTGGGACCTCTCTCAAGCACCATGAGTTCTCAATTAGTTTTGCCATTGGTCGTGTGATGACATCAGACAGTTCGTTCAGTGCTCTCGAGTGTAATTCATCTGGCAGATTGAGGCCCCCACAGTGAGGGAGGGAATGAATAGGGCTGGAGTTGGGGCTGGGGGTGCTGCCCAGCCAGGGTGAATGGGACCACAGGGCAGGGGTGGGATGGAGCTATGGGTGGCTCGTCCAGGGGATCAGTGTCTGGGTGCTTAAAAATGTTCAAGTGCCCCCACTACCTAAAACTTGTCAAATTAACTTTAGTTCAAGTGCCGCCACCATTTTTTAAGTGTGGGGATGCTTTTAGGAATGCTTTTAGCGGGGTGAGGGCAGAGGTGGGCTGCCTGCTGTGGGCTCAGCACTGTCCACCCTGCTGCCATTGCCCTGGGAGCCACATGCTGGCTGCACTGTGTCCCTTGCCTGCCTGGTGGCATAAGGTACAACTTGCTGCCCCCACTGCCACTGGATGGTCAGGGGGCATGTGGCCAGTGCAGGGCTCCCAGGGCAAAGGTAGCAGAGTGGAGAGCCCTGAGCCCACAGCGGGCAGCCTGCCTCCATCCCTCTCACACCTTGGGGGGCACATACACCTCCATGCCTTCCCTGGTGGTGCATGCAGCACTGAGGAGTTGCTCCCCTTCCCTCCCTGGACAAGCCACCTGTGGCTCTGTCCCAATCCCCACCCTGGTCCTGGGGTCCCATTCATTGTTTTGGCCTGGCAGGGCCTCCAGCTCCAGTTTCAGCACCTGTCCCACTCACTCCCTCACCATGGGGGGGGGGCCTCTATTTGCCTTCCCCCTCTTTTTCCCGCCCCCCCCCCCCATGCCCTTTCTCCTTCTCCCCCACAGACTTACCTGCAGGGCACTTCTCTCCATGCTGCCAGGCTTCACTCCTGGCTATGTGGATGGTGTGGTTGTGAGCATACATGTGATGTCTGGGGGCCCCAGCCAGAAGGCATATTATATTTATTGGTATATTATTGGCTACACCAGGGGTGGGCAAAATGCAGGAGGGGGTATGGGGGACCAATGTCCCCCAGATCTGTGCATGGGGCAGGTGTGGGCTGCCTGTTGTGGGCTCAGGCTCCCCCCTCTGCTGCCCTCCCTGGGGCCTCTTTTTAGCCCAGCAGGTGCAACCTGCTGCTGCAGGGCTGGGTGGGGAAGCTGCTTGCCACTGCGAGTTCTGCGCTGCCCTGGTGATGCATCCAAGGCCCGCATGGCAGCAGTGAAGGGCACAAGCCCGTGTTGCGTACCTTGCGTGTATGGCAGCAGCAGGGGCTGCTGTGCTCCTGCCTGGCAGATTCTGGCTGGTGTCTGTGCCAGTGGGATTGGTGGTGGTGGTGGTGGGGGGCGTATTTAAAACCCCGCTCTGTTTGCTTTAGGCTGCTGCCAGGACCGGCCACATCCCCTGCTGCTCAAGTGGGCGTGGGGGTTGGGGAATGCCTGACTGGCTGCTATGCCCAGGCAAGGCAGACCAAGGCTGGGGTACCCAGGTACATTTCTGTTTGCCTTCCTTTCCCTTCTGTTGTGGGCCATACTGAGATTCTGTATTAGTAAAGGAACAAAGAGATAACTGGAGAGTATTATGAGAGCAAATAGAAAGTGGGCGCCTCTCTATAGACAGCAGTTGCAAACAAAAGAATCAATTTTTATGTCTATGAACTCCAGGAGGGGAAGTGTAGACAGTGCATCTTCAACAATATAGTAGCAATAGCTGGTTTCCACTCCCCTTCCTGGTTCATTTTGATCTTCCCTAGTATTAACCATTAGCACTGATGCTGGCCAGTGTGAGAGGAATGAGGAGGAGGTGCTCAAAAAAGAATGAGAGCTTCTTTTGTGGACAGAATGAAGAGTCCAGTGGAGGGCAACGAAAATGGTACAGGGCTGGAGCATATCACTTACCAAGAGAAGCTGAGGGAGTGGGCTTATTTAGTTTAGAGAAGAGAAGACCTGAGAGGGGATTTAATAACGGCATTCAACTACCTGAAGCAGGGTTCAAAAGAGGATGGAGCTAGATTGTCAAAAGTAGACTGAGGAGGGATTGGACTGCATGACCTGAGGTCCCTTCCAACCCTAATTTTCTGTGATTCTTTAATGGAAGTGCCCTAAGTGTCTTAATACAAGATTGTTGCAATTTAAGATTGTTACAGATCCCAATTTTTTAATGTCACCAGGAGCTTTGAAAAATCTCTATCCAGAAGTTCTTATTAGCACTGTTTCTTGTAACTGTTTTCTGTATTTCATTAATTTATATAATTTATTTATAGGTTTAAATAACTCATATGCAACAGTAACAAGTCCTAATTTCATATCCATTGCTGTAGAGATGTTTTTTTCACTGCAGTGTTATGGTTTCTC
The DNA here is from genome assembly GCF_000455745.1 of Alligator sinensis. Taxonomy (NCBI): domain Eukaryota; kingdom Metazoa; phylum Chordata; order Crocodylia; family Alligatoridae; genus Alligator; species Alligator sinensis. The sequence goes on along the minus strand of NW_005842022.1, from coordinate 784,692 downwards.
GTAGACTAAATTTAACCTAATAATACATGTCAAAACAAGAACAGAAAACAAAATTAATGTATGCTTCATCTGTTCAGGGAAGTTTTATGAAAAAATACTGATAACAGTAGTTAATAAAATAGAATGCTATTTCTAAATCGCATTTGTTAAGAACTTCTTTTCTGCTTCATGGGATCTTCTATGCTATTCTTATAGATATTAAAGATAAGATGTTAATGCCTACAAATACACAAAGCTTTCCTCTTTCCCGATGTCATAGGGATAACGGAGACCTGGTGGGACTCCACCCATGACTGGACCACGGGTATAGATGGCTATACCCTGTACAGGAGGGATGGTGTAGAGAAAAGGGGCGGGGGAGTAGCTCTCTATGTTAAGGAAAACTACACATCCCTGCAAGCTGATATTGGCGACCAGGGTGGATGGCTGGAGACCCTCTGGGTTAAAATCCATGGGGAACACAGCACAGGGGACACAATGGTGGGAGTCTACTACAGACCTCCCACCCAAAGTCCTGAGCTTGACCAGTAGTTTGCCCAGGAACTGGCTGAGGCAGCTTGCTCCAGGACCATGGTTGTCATGGGTGACTTCAATTACCCGGACATCTCATGGGAGGATCGCTCAGCAAAATCTGAGCGGTCGCAGATCTTCCTCTCGTGCGTGGATGACCTCTACCTGACTCAAGAAGTCTATGGGCCAACGAGAGGCAAAGCGCTGCTTGACCTGGTACTGGCTACTGGGGATGACCTAGTCGGCGACCTGGTGATCGATGGGAAGCTGGGTGACAGCGACCACGAGCTGATCACCTTCACCATCCGCCGAAAAGCTGGCAAGTCAGTCAGCAACACGGAAGTCCTTGACTTCAGGAAAGCCGACTTTGACAAGCTCAGGAGGCTTGTAAGTGAGGCCCTAAGGGACCATGACCACAGGGAGAGGGGAGTTCAAGAGGAGTGGTTGCTCCTCAAGGGAGCGATCCTCAATGCACAAACTAAGTCTATTCCATCTCGGAGGAAAGGCAGCAAGAGGGCACAGCAGCCCCCCTGGCTCTCCAGGGACCTAGCAGACCTCCTGAGGCTAAAAAGAAAGGCCTACAAAGGATGGAGGATGGGAGTCACCTCCAAGGAGGATTATTCTGCACTGGTCCGGTCCTGTAGGGAGCAGACCAGGAAAGCCAAGGCTGCAACTGAACTCCAGCTAGCTTTGAGCATCAAGGACAATAAGAAGTCCTTTTTCAGATATGTGGGGAGCCGGAGGAAAAGCAGAGGCAACATTGGACCCCTGCTGAGCCAGATGGGGCAACTGACAACTGACGCCCAGGAAAAAGCCAACCTATTAAATAGGTACTTTGCGTCAGTCTTTCATCAGTCCCATGGGACGCCCATGCCCGCTACAGGGCCGGGAAGTCCGGGTGAGGGTGATCCCCTGCCCTCCCTTAATGCTGACTTTCTGAAGGAACATCTTGAGAAGCTGGATACCTTCAAGTCAGCTGGCCCTGACAATCTTCCCCCCAGGGTACTCAAGGAGCGGGCGAGCATCATAGCCCAGCCTCTAGCACGGATCTTTGAAAACTCTTGGCGCTCTGGTGTAGTGCCCGAAGACTGGAAGAAGGCCAATGTGGTGCCTATCTTCAAGAAAGGGAGGAAAGTGGATCCGGCTAACTATAGGCCCATCAGCCTGACTTCTATCCCGGGGAAGATCTTAGAAAAGTTTATTAAAGAGGCCATCCTTAATGGACTGGCCGACGCCAACATCTTAAGGGATAGCCAGCACGGGTTTGTTGCGGGTAGGTCTTGCTTGACCAATCTCATTTCCTTCTACGACCAGGTGACCTATCACCTGGACAAGGGAGAAGAGATTGATGTCATATATCTTGACTTCAAAAAAGCCTTCGATCTGGTGTCCCATGATCGCCTCTTGGAGAAACTGGCCAATTGTCGCCTTGGGTCCTCCACGATCCACTGGCTGGAAAATTGGCTCCGGGGTCGGACCCAGAGGGTAGTAATCGATGGAAGTCACTCATCGTGGTGTCCTGTGACCAGTGGGGTCCCCCAAGGCTCTGTCCTTGGACCCATACTGTTCAACATCTTCATTAATGATGTGGACACTGGAGTCAGAAGCGATC
>NW_005842022.1:778990-782357 GCF_000455745.1 Alligator sinensis | reverse complement strand
GCTTTCATCCATAGATGCTTCTCAAGCAAATCCCGGGACGTCATTCTCCCCCTGTACTCGGCCTTAGTGAGGCCGCAGCTGGAGTACTGTGTCCAGTTTTGGGCTCCACAATTCAAAAAGGATGTGGAGAAGCTTGAGAGAGTCCAGAGAAGAGCCACGCGCATGATCAGAGGTCAGGGAAGCAGACCCTACGATGACAGGCTGAGAGCCCTGGGGCTCTTTAGCCTGAAAAAGCGCAGGCTCAGGGGTGATCTGATGGCCACCTACAAGTTTATCAGGGGTGACCACCAGCATCTGGGGGAACGTTTGTTCACCAGAGCGCCCCAAGGGATGACGAGGTCGAATGGTCACAAACTACTTCAAGATCGTTTCAGGCTGGACATAAGGAAGAATTTCTTTACTGTCCGAGCCCCCAAGGTCTGGAACAGCCTGCCACCGGAGGTGGTTCAAGCGCCTACATTGAACACCTCCAAGATGAAACTGGATGCTTATCTTGCTGGGATCCTATGACCCCAGCTGACTTCCTGCCCTTTGGGCGGGGGGCTGGACTCGATGATCTTCCGAGGTCCCTTCCAGCCCGGATCTCTATGAAATCTATGAAATCTTCAATTTTAATATGCAAGCTCAGATAATTTTAAATGCAACTTTTTTGATTAAACTCTTAGCTTAGTTTATCTTCCCAAGGCAGTGTACTGCAAATCACTTTGCATAGCTGACTTGTATTATAATGCGAGTGCTGTTTGGTGTTCCGCCCCCCATGCCCACCCCAGTATTTGACTAAGCAGGTCCAAAATAGTCCATAGTCTTACAGGCTTGTGAAAGGCAGAGGCACATCCAGGACTTGCCCCTTCTGCCCTGCCTACTGCTTAAGATGCACCTGGGCAAGGCAAGATGCAATGCTGGAACCCGTTGTACGTATTGTCTCTGGTTTTAATGCAGCTTCAGGTGAGCTCCTTGGTCGTTGTGTGTCCGTGTCTCCCCCCGCTCCCATTTAAAAAAAAAAAATATTATATTTACTTAAGTTTTGGTCTGAGATGGCCGGAGGTAGCCTAGGTTCTCAGTAGCATGGCTTCAATGATGCTATATTATAACTCCTTGGGGATTTCCTGGATTTGGGTGTTGGGCATTTGGTTCAATCTTTGGTGGTAGAGAAACAAGCAATACTTTCCTGGTAGGGGTGTATCTGTGGTACTGGTTGAGAATTGTCCTTCTCTTAGAGCTGTCTTTTACAGATATTTAAGTAAAGCTATTTGCTAGTTCCTGAATACTTCACTAAAGTTTAACTGATTTTTGTTGACTGTCTTTGTCTATTTGTCTTAAACTAATTGTGTTTCAGTTGTTTTCCATAAGCTCAGAATTGACAGACTAAGATTTATTAATTATCCTCCTGTTTGTAAGGAGAAGTAATATCATTGAACAAAAGGTAAGTAGACTTTATAGTCCTGTTCATTAGAGTAAAGGCATATATAGGAACTGTTTGCATTTACATAGAAATTTATTTTTGATCCAAATCTCATTAGGTCAATAGGGATCTCTCCATGGACTTTGATAGGATTAGATTAGTCATGTGCAAATTTAATTCTTTGTCCATTATAAATTACGGAAAATACCAGTTGTTGCAGTAACTAACCACAGCGGAAACTTATTTCTTCAGTAGTACAAATGCATTTATTACTGATGTGCAGGGCATCTACTGTCCAAAGCTCAGACTTATTTTTGTATTGCAACCACCAGTTCACAAAACAGCTTCAGATTATGAGAGTATTTCATATGCCACACAGAAGGAAACTGGTCTCATTCTAATAATTGTGACATTTGAGAAGAGCTGAAATTTCATCTAAGGCTATATTGATGTGCATTAATATTCTTTTATCATCTGCCCCACTTACTCAAAGTTTTAAGATGATTTCCCCCCCCCTTCCCCCCCAATTCAACAAGCAGGGGGAGCCCCTTATTTTACATTCAAGTACAAGCTTCTGCTTCCTGCAGCCCCACTGCTTACCATACTGTTGCACCTCTGGCTCTGGCTGGAGTGCATCGGGGTAGGGAGTACGCTGCCTCTGATCTCAGCCCAGCCACACAGCAGTGGCTGTGGTGGGGGCAGCTCTGACTTTGGGACTGGGGCCGAGGCTGAAGGGAATGGCAGGTAGGAGTCGGGGACAAATGGTGGGAGGGGACAGGTGCCAGGGGTGCAGGCAGTGGGGAAAGGGACAGGTGTCAGGGGCCCAAGGAGAAAAGGGCAGGTGGCAGGGAGGGGTGACTGGCAGAGGACAAGATACGGGAGGTTACAAGCATCATGGGAAGGAGCCAGTGGGGGAGGAGGTGGTACAGGCGTGCAGAAGAGCAAGTGGTGGGAGGAACCAGGTGGCAAGGGGCAGAGGTCAGGTCACTTGGCTCCCCCTGCCCCCTGCCACTGTTTGCCTTGCTGCAGTGGTGGGGCACAAATTTAAGATGATCCCCAATAGTTAAACTCTAGATATGGAAAATGATAATAAATGTGTACATTTTTTTTTCATGTTTAAATCTAATTACTGCAGGATCATCTTAAATTCAGAGTTACCTTGGATATGAGTAAATGTGGTTGTTTTTGTCATAATACAGATTTTAAAACCTGAAGGTTGTTTAAATATTCATTGCTACAAGAAAAAAAGTTGACCTTATGCCAAGCAAAAAATGAAATTTGCAAGTTTTATAGAGGCATCACAATAACCATTTACTTCTAATATGGACATTTTTATTGTTTGTTTGAGTGTTGCATCATAGCTGGGTAATGCATTTATATAGCTTGCTAGCCTTTTGACTTTGAGTTGATGTGACTCTTGAACAAATTCAAGGCTTGTATTTTGGGATGAGGGAGACATCCGTGATGATGCATAGTGCTTGATATTTCAAGCTGTGAAGTATTAACTAGTCAGGTGTGTACTAGTCAGACACTGTAGTATCAGTGGGGAATCCCACAGGGATGTGTAAAATATAGCTTATGGGCCGGATCTGGCCTACCTGGCAATTTCATCTGGCCTGTGGGTGCCCAGGTATCCACCAACTAATTGTACCCTGCCCAGCCTGTGTGCCTTGTTCTCACCCTTGTGCATACAAGGGCCCAACCCAGCCTGTATGCAACAGGGTGACAGGAGCATGGAGCTTGCATGGGCAGGGTCTGGATGTGAGGGAGGGTTGGGGGGTGTGGGGATCCCCCCCACATTCCCCCCCTTCCTTCCCTATGGCACACAGCCCCCACTGCCAGCAGCAACAGCCTCAGGAGGTGGCAGGCCATCGGGCCACTTATGGCCTGTACAGGTGCTGCATTCCAACTGCACATAGCTCCAGCCAGTGCTGCATATGATGACAAGGAGTCCAGCCAGGCTGG
>NW_005842022.1:760083-778943 GCF_000455745.1 Alligator sinensis | reverse complement strand
TGCTGTGGACTGACAGGGCCGCCCCCCCCCCCCCCCCGGAAGGGAGCTGGTTGCCTTCCCTGCTCCATGCTGCCACAAAAGCAGGGGATGGGGCTCCCCACCACTTTCAGCTGAGTCCTGACATGGCAGCAGGGAGTAGGCAAGGCAGCCAGGTCATCATGTGGGGGTTTTCTCCAGTGGTGTGCAAGTGCTGGGAGCTGCACATGTGCCATGGGGAGCCCAGTGTGATAGAGGCAGACTGGCTTGGCTGTGCTCTTTGCCACCATGTGCAGCTCTGGCTGGGTGGCAGTGCCAGTGCAGACCATGAGCACCCAGAGGGCCTGCTGTCTCCTGATGCGGCTGCTGGGGGGGGGTGGCAGGGACTGTGTGCCATGGTGGAGGGTGTGTGGGGGGCTCGCTGCACTCCTCCATCCTCCCTCACCCCCCCCACCCCACATACTCCCCCCAACACAATATACAAGAAAGAATAAGACTTATTTGTTGAGTTATTATGCAGTTACCTCTATATACACTACACAAACACAAATCATGAAAAAGGTAAATTTTGTAAAGAAATTTACAATATGTTTATAGCAGTTGTTTGACTTTTAGTATATGATATGTTTTTTTTTCTGGTTCAGAAGGGGAACCCCCCACTCTCAAAAGGAGTTCTTTCGGGGGCAAGAGGACGGATGTCCGGTGGCAAAAGTCAGGGGTTAGGGCCAGGGCATCTGGTCCCAAAATGGCAACCAGTGGGTGGGGCATCTGTCAAGGGATGGGGCTACACTTGCGGCTCTTGTTAGCTCACCAAAACTCCATTAAGCGGCCCTCCACCTGAAATAATTGCCCGCCCTGGCATAGGACTGCCATTTGGGTAGTAGAGAGACCTGTCATGCATCTTGGTAGTAGAGCTCCTCTAGGAAGAGCATCTCAAGGAAGAGAGAGCCTTCAGTTGTTCTGTTTGCTGGAATAGCTCAGACGTTGGCTACCTACAGTCTGCAGGCTGGATCTGGCCTGTAGACTTGTGGCTTTGGTGGCATTCAGTGGGTGGGGGGAGGCTCTCACTGCCTTGCTGCAGTCAACTCCCTGGGATTTTGGTGGAGGAGAATTCTCGCTGCACTGTGCTGCAGTGAGCTTCCTGGGGTTCCAGTAGAGGGGTAGCTGTCCAGCAAAGAGGGGGTGCTGTAGCTGGACATGGGGAGAAGCAGCAGCTAGGTCTTAATGTCCACCTGCTTCCAGGTCCCATCTGCTGAAAAGCATTTCCATCATCTGGTATAGTTTGTTCTGTCTTTCACTGTAAGCTCTCTATGAAGAGCTCCAAAAGTTTGCAGCCTTGAGAAGATGCAAGATTTTTTTTTTTTTTTTTTTTGCCTTTAGTTTTTCAGAGGTTTTTGATCAGGTTTATTACTGGCCAGTTCTGAATAGCAGCCATAGAAGGGAGAAATCTGTGTAGTTATTACATTTGTTACTAGCTATATTAATATTATTCAAAACATTATATTAGCCAAGGAAGATGACATATGTTACCACAACAGTTCTTAAAATGAGGCTAAGAAAAAGCAGCTTTAGTTATTGGAGGAATTCTACTTTGACCCTTAAAGCAGGAAGAAGATAGTTAAAAGAATGATTGGATAGTCCTATAAAATTAGTGTTTTATATAAATATTAACTCCACCTTCATTGTTTAGCAGTTCCAAGATTTATTGTTCCTTTGTTCCAATTGGCACGTAACTAAATTCTGAAAATTAGTAGTGCAATAGGATCCCCTTTATTGCAATTTGTTCAAAGACCATTGCTTGTAGCTCTTAAGTGTTTTCCCCCTTGATTTATGCAGTGTTATTGTGATGTACTGCCCACCCCTTTTTTTCTTTTATAGTTATTTTTTTTTAAACATTTATCTGTATGGTTAAAAGCAAAGAGTGTCTGTACACATGCTCTGGGTGGGTGCGGAGGGGAGATGCTTTAATTACAGTGGTGCTTGGGAGCCAGTCTAAAGCACCTGCAGCATCTCATGTATTCAGCATCCTGTGCTTCAAAATGACACTAACGAATATATGTGACACTGAGGCTGCTGGAGTGCGCTAATTGGCACTCTCCAGCAGACTTGATTAATTGAATTTGCTCCGATGTGTGCTAATTACCATGCATCGGAGCAGGTTCTGTGCACATGTATAGGTGCCCAAAACGGATTTATTTTTAATAATATTTCATACAAAACATTTCAAACAAATTTTGGGTATTGAAGTTATTCCCTTCTTTATCTTCAAAGTAGAGCTGGTGCAGGTTTCTCCAGCATGTATACTTCATACTAGTCATGACATCTGTGTCTTACTCTGTGACTTCAAAAGTGGTCACCTAAAGACACATACATTATCTGAAGATACATCAGTACAGTGAATTGACAAAACTGAAGAATAATGTAAATCCCTCCCTTTTATTCAGCATGGTTTTTCCTGAAGTTCCAGGCCTAGGATGATAAGGGAAGAAATATCAAAATGAAAATTAAGGAGGCAAATATTGCTGTTAAATAACTAAATTACAGATACTGAATAAGATCATAGCATGGGGAGTTGTGTTCAGTTTAGAGAGAGAGTGTTGTAAAACAGCTACTAGAATTAAGCTGTTCAAGGTCTTTAGAAACTTTTCTTGTAGTTTTTGTGGCAAATAGAAGTTGTAAAATGCCTTCATCCCAACAAACAAACAAATATTAGGTTATGAGAGCTGAGAAGATGTATTCTCTTTTTTGCGGGGATTAGATCCACTACCTACTTTAATAACTGTGACTGTATAAAACTGTGAGTTTCAGGTACTCTAAAACAAATGTGTTTTAATGCAGTGAATTCTTTTCCCCCCCCCCCCCCCCCATTATTGGTTAATGTACTCTTTTAAAACTGATTAAAGTAATTTTAGTGTACCTGTTCGGTGAAGGAAAATTGGGATGCATAGAATCATGTGACAGGAAAGATGCATAAGGACTAAACACTAGTGGGTTTTTTTTTTTGTTTTACTTTCATAATAGAATTAATTTTGGGAATATCAAGGCTGCAGAAAGAAAGGTACATCAAGGAAGAAAAGAAATGCATTACGTTAAATAGATTTGATTTGATTGCACCTATTAAAGTTTTGATGTACTTTCTTGTTTTGAAGGCTATTCTATAAGCTTTATTTGTTTCATAATTAATAGCTGGAGACTGCTTGCTGAATTTTTTTTCACCTTTGACTGGATAGAAATGGGCACCAGCACTTGGAATATGTGCAGACACAACTGAGGTTGTCTTATTGATATTTGTGCCCTCCTCCTGAGGTCATTTTAAATCTGTTTGCACGTGTTCATTGAGTATTTCTTAACCTTTTCTTTGACAGGATTAAATGTAGCTTGGTGCAAATGGCTGGTGGTAGAAAATACTGGGTGATGCTGATATCACATTATAACAAATTAAATGCATTTGTTTGTATAGCAAGAGTATTGATGTGGCTCATGACTGTTCTCTTAGTTACAGAGTTTTATGGCTTGTACATGCACATAAGTAGCTTTGTTTCCCAAAGAAATTCAAGTTGAAGGTTCTCTCCCCCACCCTTCCCTCCCATTCCATTTTACAGATGGGGGGCGGAGGGGAGTCAGAGGTATACAGTCAGTGTTAAGAGTGAGGACTAACATCTCTCTCTTTTGAGTCTCCATGCTCTGGATAGTAGACAGGTGGAGTCTGTGGGGGCCGTGGGGGATCCGGGAAAGGGTCGGCTGGGTTGTGGCCACAAACCTGGCACGTACAGATGGGTACTTTCGACTGCTGGAGTAGAATTAGGCACCAACACGTACTGGTTCAAACAAAGATGGCTTTACTTACACTGTCGAGATGTACAGTGTAGGAAGACAGTTAACTTCAAACTTCAGTTACAGTTTAACCGAGGAGCTCTTATTCGACGAGATATCTTTAATACGAGCATGCAGGACACGGGGGTACGTCGGGGTTGGTCGGTGACAGGGAGTCGTCAGTGGTTGATCAGTCCGCCACGTTCACTTTGAGATGGGCGCGGAGTTCTCCAACTTGGGCGGAAACTGCTCCAACCTTTTATACGGCTAGCGAGCCAATTGCTAGTCGCCACGTAGGAATAATTTAGAACCGGCCAATAGTAATGTGTGAATTTGCATATGAGTGGCGGGAACCTTTCCACACTGGGGCTCTCCACTGTGCTGAAAAATTCCCTCGTAGAAAATCTCACCGTGCCTTGTGCTAGAAAGTTCCACTGTGCCGCGGCACTCAACCACTAAGCTTTGCTCTGACAGAGTCTACAACTCTGACAGCTTCATTAAACTCAGGGTTTCAGGCTTCTAATCCTGGCTAGCCCAGTGATTCTCTGGTGTCAGGCAAGTCACAAGTTCTTTACGATAGTTTTATCACCAGCACATGGAGAAAAATGCATTTGCTCATTAAGAAAAGAGTCATGATTTTTAAAATATTTTTAAAGCACTTTGAAAATGAAAAGCAATCTATTAATAGGGGGAAAGTTGCAAAGTACAGTGTACTTGTACTAACTCTAACCATGCCTATATACAGCTGGTGGTTAGTATGACTAGCAACATCTGTGTTATAATGTGTGTTTGTAGTGATTTCCATAAATGTTTCCATAATCATAAACCCATGCACATTGAAAAGAAAACCCAATCGTGGGTTCCAGACTTGGGGGCAGGTACTTATTTAGTGTTTAGATTAGGTGTTAACACCTTTTATCTCCGTGGTAAAACATTATTAAAGTAAAGGTTCCTTTTTAATTATGTTAGAAATAACGGGGTGCTTCAGAGAATCAGTCCTCATATCTACATGGCCATAAAGCATAACTATACATGTATTCATACCAAAAACCAGATGATATAATTTGCCTGTTTGGGGCCAATGAAGAAATGTCTAGATTGGTTAGAACTGCAAGTAATCAAAGAGCATGGATATATTGAAAAAATATTTTAAAACAGACATCTGCTTAAATCATTCTTAGTGCACACTTAAAATGTTAAGTTGTTTTGGTCACCTGACAGATCTAGGCAAATGAGTAGTTGCCAGCATAACAATGTTTAGTTTTGTTTCAAAGCTGATGGCCTTGAACTTGGAGCATAATATATTCAGGTGGGTTTATGGCCTGATCATTTAGTCATGGTGAGAGCCTGCTTAGGATATTTTTGAACACGTGTATATGCAACTTTGAGGATTGGAAACACTATCTGTAGAAAACCCATAGTTCTCATTTTTTGACTCAGCTTGCTTACGTTCATCTCTCTTCACCCTTCCCTTCTGTGGGGGCCGAGGGGGATCCGGGAAAGGGTCGGCTGGGTTGTGACCACAAACCCGGCATGTACAGATGGGTACTTTCGACCGCTGGAGTAGAATTAGGCACAAACGCGTACTGGTTCAAACAAAGATGGCTTTACTTACACTGTTGAGATGTACAGCGTAGGAAGAAAGTTAACTTCAAACTTCAGTTTCAGTTTAACCGAGGAGTTCTGATAAAGATATCTTGTCTTAATACGAGCATGCAGGACATGGGGGGTACGTCGGGGTCGGTCGGTGACGGGGAGTTGTCGTCGGTTGATCAGTCCGCCACGTTCACTCCGAGATGGGCGCGGAGTTCTCCAACTTGGGCGGAAACTGCTCCAACCTTTTATATGGCTAGCGAGCCAATTGCTAGTCGCCACGTAGGAATAATTTAGAACCAGCCAATAGTAATGTGTGAATTTGCATATGAGTGGCGGGAACCTTTCCATGCCGGGGCTTTCCACCGTGCCGAGAAATTCCCTCGTAGAAAATCTCACCATGCCTTGTGCTAGAAAGTTCCACTGTGCCGAGGCACTCAACCACTATGCTGTGACACCTTCAAGAATCCTTCCAATACAGACTGGGCATTTAAAATATGCTGTACATGCCCTGATTACGTGCAACTGATGCACAATGATTTTGAGAGGTTATGAACATACAATTCTGAATACCAAGAGTCTTATATTATCAGTATAAATGTAACATTCCCTCACACTGCCTACCACACTAATGTATCTTAACCCTGGGAAGATCAACTGTAGAAGCAAGAAGTTCAGTGGGCTTCTTTGCTCATGTGTATATATTGAGGTGTGGCTTCAGTAAGGAATTAGTTCATGATCACCAAATGGTATTAAAATGTTTTGGAATCTCTGCTAATCAAAACCCAACTTGAAATGTTCTCGTGGTAAAGGGTTCCTTACCCATTTTTTCCCCCGATTTATTTAATCCAGCTTATTGAGGAAAAAAATGACTTCCCTTTAAAGCCCCAGGCTTCAGAGAAGAATCCTAGATAAAGAAAAACTAGGAACTGAGAAATATTGTCCTCTACATGTTTTTCTCAGACTAATTTTTATTATTGACCATAGCAATGTATTTAATATTTATAAAAATACTTAAGTGGTCCAAAAATTGACTTGTTCATATCTGTAATCTGAAACTATATAGGGCCAGGTCAGTGCTTTAGTTTGGCAGACTCAGAATACCTTATAATGATGTACTGGAATAATCAAAGTTAAATACTTCTATAAAAATACAAATCGTTAAAACCCTCCCCCAAAATTAACAAAGGCTCTTCTAGTGTCCCTTGGCTAAGGACATACAGTCAAAAAGCCCGAGGCTGAATTGATTCGATCTTTGCAAGTTAATCTAAACTGCAGAGGTTGAATGGGTAAGCAAGTAAACAGATGTTCATTTTGTATTCCAGAAATGCCACCATATGCCTGCAGTGGCCCAGGCCAGAAGCTGGGGGGCACTAGAGGCAAGTTCCCCCTCGGCTGGAGCAGACACTTGGGCAAAGGCTAATCTGCCCACCGTGTGGGGGATGGGGTTTGCAGGAGTGGTGCAAGGCAGGTATCCTGGCATGCTGGGGGACTGAGTTAACTTGAATCTAGAGTGGATCTGGGACAGAAGTTCAATAACCCGATTTTAACCTAAATCAGTGAAGTCTGATATTGCATTCATCCAGGTTTATTTTAATTTGGTTTTGGCCATTTTGAAAGCAACTTCTGTTGTGTTATAGATTTGAACCAGTTTCAAATTGCTTATACTGGTTTATGTGTAACTTCTGCCCCTAACCCAGGGGCGGGCAATTATTTTGGGTGGAGGGCCGCTTACTGAGTTTTTTGGCAAGCCATCGAGGGCCACATGATAGGCAGCTGGGGCAGATTAATATTTATTTTCTAAATTTTTTAGAGGCCCCGCGGGTTGGATAGAATGGCCTGGTGGGCTGCATCTGTCCCTCGGGCTGCATTTTGCCCCACCCCTGCCCTAACACTTGAAAACATCAGCTGAAGCCAAAAGAAATAGAGGAGGCTACAGAACTAGTAGGCAACCATCAGTCTTCTGGATCTGTGTACATGTAAGAGGTTTAGTCAGGTGCCTGATGAATCCACATGCATGGAGTCCTGCGACCATCACCCCAAGACCTTCAATGCACATGCCTAGGCAAAAGTATGGAGGAGTGGAGGCTGCCCAAGGCTTGCTACCCCCCCACCCCCCCTTTAGACCACTGAGACTGAGTTCGAAGGCAGACCAAGTCCGGACACTCAGTGCCTCGATGGTTGCTAGAGAACAGCAAGTAAGCACTGCTGCTGACTGACTAACACCTCAGTGAGCGTACAGTTCTGTCTGGGTGATGTCCCTTAGCCTGTCTGTAACCAATGAGTACCCACAAGGTAGTGGGAGCTGGGGCCTTGAGGCTCCCAATACTCTCCTTACTTTGGAGGTTGCAACATTGTGGTATTTTATAGAAGCTATCCTGCCACGAGTAGCCCTACCAGGTTTCCACCAGGTCCTCTAGTTGGATGCAGTTTATGGTCATACCCAGGACCAGGCTAGAGAACTATGATGGTGAAAAGCAATAAAACATTTATAGTAAGCCAAAATTACTTTCAGTCTTGTTTAGTAGAGTTGATCATGAAATTGTTCATAGAAGGAGGGAAAGCTGTTCTTTGTTAGCTTCATCAGCTGATTATGTAACTTAAACTCATTAGAAGCAAAATAGTTTGACAGAAGTCTTATTAAAGGGGAAAATGGTTTACGTCAGAGTTGTTCAGAGGCTAGATGGAAAACAACACGGCCAGAATATTTGCTTATAAACTGAACATTGGATGTGGTCCCATTACAGTATTTTAGTGGCCTATTTACGAGGCAGACCAGCATGCAAATATTTTTTTCCCCCCCCTTCTCATCATGAGAAATGCCACCTGGCAGATTGCTGCAGTGGAATTCAGAAGAGCACAGAATTAGGCACTGTAGACTAGCCTTCATGTAGGAAAGTGGATCAAATAAGGGTTTTGGGTCATCTGGTTATAGCCACTTCTAGGTAGGCACTCTTAAATCCACCTGTCACTGTAGCAGATAAACACTTTAACCTAAATACCTTAAGGGATGATCCTGCAGCCTTTATCAAGGGAAAACACTGAAGCCAGTGAAAGTTTAGTTTGAAGGGTGGTGGGTTGGGCTTCTAGCTATGTGTTTGTGCTCTTTTTCAAGCTTAATTGTTGTTCTGCTTCATGCACTAATTCAGGTGTTGGTCACCACTTGCATTAACAGCCTAAGGAACAGAAGTTTTTTTGTAATGATGTAAAAGTAATAAAGGAGTCCATGCTGTAACCCTGTTTGACCCTTTTTTCTTTTCTTGCCTTTCAACACTCGCATTATTTTTCCCTGTAAGCCAGCCTTCTTACTTTTATTCTGGTAGTTGTGAATATTTTAGCCCTTTTGAACTTCTGTTTCCATGTGATTACACAGTAAAAGGGGCAGGTATTTATTTCTGATATCAAGAAGAATCCTCTTCTGGAGGGATACTCCTGAGAATCGGCTATGGTTCTCACAGTTCCTTTGTTAACAGTCTATCATTATTTAATATTTAAAAAAAATTAACGTAAAAAAACAAGGCAAACCTTTTTATACTGCGTCTCCATCATTCTTTATTTCTGGGCCTTTAGTTAACAAAGACCATGACAAAGAAATTGCACTAAAACTTTATATTAATGCCAAAAGATGTTTTATTTTTCCAGTGTAATGATGAAACAATAGAGATTTCCTTTGTATCTTTTGTGTTTATCTTTTTTTAGTGCTTTACGTTTGACAACTATACTTGCTAAATATTTGTATTAATGTAGTAGATATCAGTTGCATTTAGCTCACATGATTCTGTTGTCTTAAGTTAGGGTCATGTTTTGACTTGTGTTTGACAATTTTGCAGGTAGTGATTAACTTCTTCAGGGCTTTGTAGTTATTAGGTTTCTTTCTTGACTCTTTTTTTTTAATCAATTTTCTATACATTGCATTTAAAAAAATAAGTGCTTTTAGGTGTGGTCTTTAAAATCGCTGATTTAATTTCTTAATTGCTGTTTAATTTAAAAGCAGAATGTTTGTCTTGATTTCCTTTATTCATAACAAGTGATGAAAACAAGAGAGATACTTCAGGGGTTGAAAGCCTGGGGCATCCTTATTGCCTTTGTTTTCCCATTTGTTAGGGCTGTTTAGTGTATCCACATCTTATTTCCTGGGATGATGAAGCCAGGCAGTGAATTAACTCACTCAAATTAGAATCAAGAGTAGAAGATGAATTTATATTTAATTTGATAAATCTTTATTCAAATTTGCTTTTACCCCAGTGCCTATCATTGGTTGTGTGGTGAAAAATAAGTTTTCCTCATCATTGATAGTTTCTTCCAGTGTTGATTTGTCTGAATTGTCATTGGATTATTAGTGGGGTATTACTGAGTGAAAAAGAGGTTCTTTTTAGGCTTTTAAATAATAAATTCTGTAACTTTCAGCTGTGGATAGATCGGTCAGCAAAGATGTAGAGGGAAAGGGTGCTTTCATTATGGGTGTGCTAACTATCGTATTTATAATGGAAAGAAAGAGCTCTCTATTAAATCTGCTACCCAGATCTAGGAATTCCTTCTTTAAGGCACACTGGATCTTTAACACCAAACTGATTAATGTTTGTCAAAAATGTTGTCAAAAATGTTTTTGCACAATAAAATAAATAGTACTGAAACCAAAGGTTATATACATTATCAACGTTCAAAAACAGACCAAATCAAACAAAGTAAACCCATTTCAGACTTAGAGAGGTCAGTACCCTTCAGCTGCCTATGGCAGGGGTTGTCAGTTGGGGGTATACATACCCCTGGGGCTACTTTGGAAGGCCCCAGGGGGTATGCAGCAGCGGTGCAGAGAAGCTGCTGACATTTCCAGTTTTGCTTGTCGACCAGCTGCTGGGGTACCTGACTGGCTGCCCCACTTGTCGACTGACTGTCGGGGCTACACTGACCAAACAAAGTTGAAAACCCCTAGGCTATGGCATCAGCAGTTTAGCTAAGTTCAGCTACTTTTTTAGACGGGTAACTTCTCTGTGTAGGTGGAGCCAATTCCTTTGGAGTCCTGGCCAGGCTTCTGTTTTCAGCTTGGTAGTTTACTAAGGCCCAATTGTGGAGAGTCATTAGTCATGGTACTGGAGCACAGACAGAAGGGATCCACTTCTCATACGTTCATGGGGAACCTCATACTAAATCATCCATAGGCTATCTTATTCTGGGTCAGGGTTTTGTATGCAGCAGAGCAGATACCTCACTGAGATCTGTTGGAAGTCAAACTCTATTGATTAACTATTGTAGACTACAATTGAGATTTAAATTTTACGGAGGATTTAAATTCTTTCAATACAAAGGTCAACTATAAAATTAACACCACCTGTTTTCCACTTGAAAAATTAAGGTATTGAAAGCTTGGTGCCAAAAAAGAAGGGAAGATGCAAGAAACCTGACATGCTGTCATTCTCTCGCTCTCTCTTCCTCTCCCCCCATTTTCCATACTTAAAAAACCCCTCGGTGCATATGTATGGCCTCTTTCTAAATCTACATATCCATCTAGCTTTGTCTTCTAATGCTGCTTAATTATTTTTAGAACCTTTAGCCATGGAGATTTATCTTGTACGGTTCAAAGTAAGACAACATAGAGGTGACGTCGGCCAGCTCATTCAATAATAACTGCAAAAAATATAGTATTACAATTCATAACTTTTCTGTATGACAACATGAGTAATTTTATGTAAAGAGCATCTTCCCCCTCAAATTTCTAATGACTTTAGCACTTTGCCATAAATTGTTTAGATTCTGTTAAATTGAGGGTAGGAGTGTTCAAATTTTCCTCCGTTTACTTACATTTTTGTTTCATTTGTATATTTTTTATTTTGGCTGACTTTAATTTGAATGGGCAGAAATGAAAAGTAGTGATGACTATCACGGCACTAATCCCTTATGCCATTTTAAGTGTAAATATGCTTGAAATGAAATGTTACTCTTAAAATAATATTACATTTTGTTCTTTTAAAAATCGCTTTGAATTATAATCTCATTTAGATTTAATAGCTTGATTTTATTTTCATGTATATTATTTGAGTTCAAAGGGATCTAGGAATACTGAGCACGTTGCCTTCTCTGTAGACTTGCATAATATCTTGTACGGTTCTTGGAATCCCATGCTTATTCTGGTTAGCTTCTTTTCACAGAGATAAACAGGGTCATTGAAATTAAAATAAGAACTGAAGCTTCCAGTATGCTACAACTCTGTGGTTGGATCACATGGGCTCTTGATCTGAGTTTTTAGATTTTGTTTGTTTGGGTTTTTTTAAAGCTATAAATTAGCTTTTATAAATATTTCACTTAATTAGCAGACATGCACAAAAAAACAAGATTCTAAAAGCATGCGTGAGGTATGTGTATTACTTCTGGAGGAAAAAATCATGCATGTAATTTTTCAAAGGATGTTTAAAAGGCTTATTAGACGTTGAAGCCTTTCCAGATTTTTGGGAAGGAAGCTGCCTTCTTTTTACCTCAAGGCATTTCTAGGAATTTGGCTATTTTCAGTGTGCTACTACTTACTATTCTAAGAAGGGAAAATGAATTACTTCCTTATAGAGGCCATGAACCCTAGAGGTTCCTATTTGGATTAATGAGGAGGGTGATTTGACCTTTGGTGCGCTGCCATCCAGGGGAAAGGTATTTAAATAGGAGGTTCTTAAATGGCAGTGCAGAGAACCTACTGGGCCAAGTGTCATCAGCCTACTGCTTGTGGAGCCATTGGACCTGATCCATGGAGTCTGGGGACTTTGCAGTGTTGTAGTTGTGGGGGGACGCAGTGGCAGAGGCCAGATCCTAGTCCAGGAGGCCCGGTACCTGAGCCTGGGTAATTCCAACCCACTGCTAGATAATGTTACCAACTGTTGTACCATAGAAATGAATAACTGCTGTGCTGTTTTGGTAAGCCTGGAATCCTGTGATGGATACTCCTAATCTCCCATCTAGAAGGTTTGGGAATTTTTTAATACATTTAGTAACAGTACTTGTGGCTTATGTCCTTCACTGGATTGGTCTGAATATTTTTCATGTAATTATGAAGAGCCACTACTCTGAGTGAAAGTGGAGTTGTGTTGCCATTGATACTAAACTTTTGATATAACATCAAAATGACTTGGTATTTGTGTGCCTGGGAAGCTGAATGATCTTTCTATTTTTATTAATCCCCTCCCCTCCCATATATTTTATGTCACTTTTTTTTCCTACTTATAGAATCAGTTTGTTTTGTCAAAGAAGAAATTGATTCTGGATGTGGAGACTATTAGTCAACAGGAAGAATGGCGGTTTGAAAACTTCAATTTAAAATAGCTGTACTTGGAAATATATATAGTTCACTTTTGCTGTCAGGTGTAGCACTCTAGCTTGCAAAGTCTCCAAGCTGGTAGTTGTTTATCCCTTTCATCCCATTTTTATTCCCAGTGTATTGGAGAGGATGTAATTAAGCTGATTATGAGAAGAGCCAACAAGCAGAACTATGGATTGAGTTCTTATGTCTTTGACGACATGCTTACAGGCCAAGTATTGCGTCTCAGATTTCACTTGCAGAAACTGCTACCATAGCAGGTTAGAATTATTTCACGACTGACTTTTTTAATGGGAGATAGTAAGTTACATCATTAAAGGCTATCTAGGTGGTTTTGCAGTGAGCTAAACTAATATTCAACATATATTTAGTAGTTGGAAAAAAAAAACAACAAAACCAAAAACCCAAGACCTACTTTAGTTCAATGCATTTTTTGTCATAATGATAAAAAGGAATCTGCCCTTTCATTCAGTCCATTCAAATGCCACAAAAAAGACTTTTGTACATAAGCTAATCTAGTTTAAAAATGTATACATATGTTTTTGTCAGTCGGCTTTGGAATCTTTTCTTTTAGTTGCACAGATGCCAATGTTCACTTTAATTAGTCCTCTCTTTAAACAACAACAAAAACAAGTCAAACTCTTAAATTATTGTTTTTGAAATGACCACCTTTTCAAAAATGGAGAAGTTTCTCAAAATCAGATTACAAAATTGGGTACTTGTAATTACACTAGTTAAATCTCAGTAAAAGGCATTAAAATTGCCCAGCTAAAAGGCATTAAAATCCTTTGGCCAGCCAAAGTGTGGGCAGTTTTATCTGTGAAATAAGATATTATTTTAAATGTGACCATCTGAATAAGTGCATCTCAGAGCGAGTGAGAGCAAGCATCCTTTTACGCGTGAGATCCTGTGGAGGTGCTGACTTGTACCAGCTGTTTGAATAAAAGTGTGTTTGTTTGTTTGTTTGTTTTATTCTGCAGAGCCATGTTCCTTTTGTGTGCATTAACAGACAGGTTGCTGAATAGAAACTTGTAAACATTTTGTAAAACTCCATTTGGAGACGGGTAACTTTTGTGAAAGATTTCTTTCAAAGACCCACTACATAGTTTAAGGTTGAAAACATTGAGGTTTGTATCTCTTGCACAGTGTTTGACTTTTCCTGTCCCTAAGTGCTTAAATCCTAAAAGTATTTTTCATTTGGAAATCCCCATGCACATGCCGAGTGTTGCTGGAATGTAAATAAGCAGATTCAATTTTCCTTTTGAGTATTTTATAAGCTTTCGTGTTTCCAGACCAAATCCACATAGGTGTACAGAAGAAGATGGTTGGTTGGTGGTTGTGCTGTGTGTGTGTGTACTTTTCTGGGCCTTTTAAAGGGCCTTTGTACATGTCACAAAATAGGCCTTTTAATGCGGTTTAAATGCCCTTTTGCACCGCTTTAATGGCGTTGCTGTTTGCACATTTGGCAGCATATTCTGCTTTAATGGCATTGCTGTTTGCACGCTCGGTGGAAGCACGCCTCCTAGGTGTTTTTAGTTTGCTACCTAACAAAGTGCAACAGTTCACTGGGTGCTGGAAGCTGACATGCTTGGGGTTTGATGGGCTTGCAGCACCCTGTGCACCATCCCCACCACCAGCACACCCAGCTGCTCTCCTGTCATCTTGCTGCTCTGCCCCACGGGCAAGCCAGCCGTTCCCGGGCGGTCCCAGGCAGCAGGAAGGTGGCAGGGATGATGCTCGAGCTTACCTGCCTCTTCTACAGCAATGGGGGGGAGGGGTGAGCTGCCACCGAGTCACACAGCCCCTGAGCTGCAGGAGGCCCCAGTGCTTTCCTCCAGCAGTAGGGCCCCACAGGTGGCACCCACTTGCTGGCACCACGCCCGGGGGGGTGCTGTAGCTGCGGAGGGAAGCACCGGGCCCCATGCAGCTCAGGGGCTGAGAGACCCAGCAGCAGCCTGTGCAGGCAGGTGGGGCTTGACTGAAGAAGAAGAAGAAAAAATAGTGGCGAGGAGCTTGATTTTTGTCCTGGAGCCTGCCTGCCTGAGCTGTGCAGGGGCCCAGTGCTTCCCTCTATTGTAGTGGTACCACCTGGGCAGGGTGCCAGCAGGCAGGTGCTGCCTGGGCGGCGCTGCCGCAGCTGCGGAAAGAAACACTAGGTCCCTGTGCAGCTCAGGGATCACTCGGCTCACCATCAGTTCTCCCCTGTTCCCCCAGCCGCCGGAGGGGCAGGTAAGGATTGGGCCCCCACCCTTGTGTACACGCCACAGGGTTTAGTTTGGTATAATTCTCCCTAAATTGAAATGGTGGAAACAGTGGGTTTTTTAAAACCCATTGTTTCAGTTTAGGGAAAACTAAACCCTCATGGTGTGTACAAGCACCCATATTTCCATACTGTGATTCTTTACAAAACTAAATGGAAGTACTTTTTGTAGACTTATATCAAAGGAATTTTATATTCTTTACTAATTTGGATAGAGTAGTATTCCTCCCTGTCTGCCATATGGCTGCTGGATCCTAGAAAGAGCTGGGCAGTGTATTTATAAAAACAAAATAATGTTTAGTATTCTTAACTAAAACAGTTAAAATTGTTGAGGTATATTTTAGGAATACAGCCCATAGTTGGGCTCTGTAACTTAATTATGAATAAACATGTTGCATCTTGGCTTTTCCAGGGAAATCCTCCCTTAAGATGCAGTAGCAAAAATTGAGAAATTCTTGCTTTGTGTGGGGCTTTACATCCCTCTAGCACCACAAAAACCACAAATTTTTTCCCCCTTGTTGAATTAAAAATATGTATTCTGTAACTTCTGTCTTTCTATAGGCTATTATGAAAGAAGAATTGTTGTTGTTGTTGTTGTCTAGTTCAGGGGTGTTCAACCTCTTCAACCTGCGGGCCACGTTTGGCCCGTGGTGCTGCGTCATCCAGCCTGCAGGTCTCCCCAGCAGCATGTTGGGAGCCCTGTGGAGCATGGCCCTGTGTGCTGGATGGGTAGTGTTCCGCGTTTTCATTTTTTATTTAAAAAATAAATAAAAAAAATCTGGGAATCTTTCAGGGATTTATTTTTCAAACCTGAAAACTGGGTTGAAATCAGAATACAAGGAAGAAAAGAAAAAAAAAAATTGGTTTAAACCAAGGAAAATAATTCTTTCCCATGGCAGTGAGGGAAGGAGGGAGTAAGGCTGAGACTAGGGAAGGGGTGGGGGCGGGGTGCAGCACAGCCCATTGGTGGCTCCCAGGGCTGCAGCAGGGAGCAAAGTAGAGGGAATTGTCAGTGGGTGTGGGGAGGGGACGTGGCTCCTGCTGCTACGTGTACCCTGGGTGGGCTGTGGGGGCTGTGCTGTGCTCTTCCCGGGGGGTGTGTGCTCCCAACTCTGCGCACCTGATGAGAGCAGGCTGCCATTGCAGGCTGGGGCCGGCAATGACACCGGGATCTTCCCAGTGCTTGGGGCGGGCAGCAGCCTGCTCTCATCCAGCATGGAGAGCTGGGGACATGCGCCCCCCCCTGGAAGAGCCCAGCACAGCTCCCCAGCCTGCAGCCCTCTTGGGGTGCATGGAGCGGCAAGAGCCTGCACCCACTGACTTACAGTCCCTTTGCAGCTGGTGGCAGCTGTTCCCAGGGCCACTGCAGCAGGGGCTGGGGTGAGTGGAAATAAGTGGAGCCCCGGGGGGGCATGGGGCATGGTGTAGCTTGTCTCTGCTCACCCCAGCCCCTGCTGTAGCGACCCCGGGAGCAGCTGACATCACCTGCCTGCACCACTGCATGGCGCAGCCCAGGGGCTGGGGGCAGTGGCATGCGGCCAGATGCTGGGGGGGGACCTGATCCCAACCCTGGCACCTCCTGCCCCAGCTGGGGTCAGAGCTGGGTGCCCCATGCCCTCAGGCAGTGCCTCCAGCCTTGCAGGCCCATGCGGAGTGGCTGGGTGCAGCACCCGCCACAGGGAGCAGGGCCGTGCTCTTCCACCTGCCCCCCTGGAGAGACTCGCAGCTCCCAGCTCCTGGGGCAGGGCCACAGCTGGAGCTGCCAGGGTGCAGCTGAGACCTGCCTGCCCCAGGAGCGATTTCCGTAGCCCCTCCCGCCCTGCCTGGGGTCAGAGCCGGGAGCCCCATGCCCCCAGGCAGTGGCTTCAGCCACTGTTTCGCGGCTGCTGCCACAGCCCTTCTCCTCCCCCCACATCCACCCGGAAACCTGTGCCTCGGGTAACTGGCACTTAGTTTACCAGCATCCCCCAGCCATTCCCACTCATGCCGGTTAACAGGGATTTTACTGTACTCAGTAAAATTGAGTGAACTGAAAAACAGGTGTAAATCAGTAAAAAACTGAATAAGTTCAATAAAAAAATCAGGGAATTTATTGGTAAAAATCAGTAAAAATTGAAAACACAGAACACTGTGGATGGGGCTTGCAGGGCAGCATGGTGCCTGATCCTGGCAGGTGGATCTTACAAGACATAGGGAACATTATCAATCTTTTTTTAATATAAAAAAATGTTTTTCAAGCTGCATGCTTCTAAAAGAGGGGCTCTTGCATTTGTAATATAGATTTAAAAAAAAATATATATTTTTTTTGTCTTTTCAGTGAAGGTTTTGTGCATTGGCTCTTTGAAACTATGACCTTGTAGAATTCTTATTTAGGATCAGACAGCTCCTAAGGGTTCTTACAAGGTCATCTGGTTCAGCTCTCAAGGCAGGATCATCTCGCTACACTTACCTTCCCTCTCTTTATTTATTTTTTTTTCATTTTTAATTTTATTTATTTATTTTATTTTATTGAAGAATTTCTAGCTCTGTTGAATGGTGTTAATCAGAAATTGTTGGGGTGTGTGGTTTTCTTGAATACAGGTTGTAGTCATATGGGTCTGCAGGCAAAAGAGTTTGTGGCAGAGGTGATATCTTTAATTACATCAACTAGGTATTTGCCAAAAATTTCTTAACTTGCAAGCTTTCAGGCACAATCATTTCATTTCCACCTAGGTGAAATTTTATAATCTTTGCATTCTCCTCTGCCTGAGGAAAGGTGTGTGTGCCTGAAAGCTTGCAAATAAGAATCTTTTTGGCAGATATCTAGTTGGTCTAATAAAGATACCACCTCTGCTACTAGTTCTGATTGGTTTTCTTGGTGCATTTTAATGTGTTGGTATCATTTGAATGAGTCGTATGACATGCTTTTACTTGTGGTATATTTTATATGGAAAACATCAGAAGTAGCTAAGTAGCCTGGATGAAATTGTCTTTGACGTCAGTTGGGCCATGATTTTACCCTCATTATTTACATGGCCATTTATTTAGGGGAAGTGTGTTAGTGGATTTAAGTTTCAAGGCACCTGACTTGTGTTACCAGCTTTGGCCCAACCTTGAATATGTTACTTTTTCATCTACTTCAGTTTCATAGTTTTAAAAAATGAGATGATTGTCACGCAATGACTTGTATAGCAGTTTTACCTTTAAACCTCATAAGAGATGATGCTGTGTATCCATCAGCATAGTAACCTGTATGCTTTAGAAGAAAAACTTGGCTGCATGTAGATGTGTGTTCTCACACACAAAGTTGGAGACAGGCCTTGTAGTTGCATGAAAATAGGTTCTATGCAACAGCATTTGATCACTTGTCTAAAAACTAAAGTGACTTCCCCCCCCCCCCCCCTCCCAGGCCCCCAAAATCATCAAATAATTAGCTTGTCCTTTTGAAAATGAGTTATTCTAGGGGAGAAAGTTCACATGGATGCATCTTGTATTTGTGATTTCTCCTCCCACCCCATAGTAATACACTGCTTGGCCTGTATAGTGTCACTTCACACCTAGATTGATCTATTGACCTTTGCCCTGTAAATGCTGCTTCCATGTTTGAATACTGATGCATAACCAGAGATACTTTATTTGCAAATACATACTCCCAGAGTCAGACTGTCAGCTGTTCCACTGTGACATCCTGGGCATTGTTCTGATCTTGTGGTAAGTGACAGCTAAATCTTTGTAATTTTACATACTTATTTTTATTGGGGACAAAGCAATCACTGTTTAGCTGTTACTTACCATGGGGGTGAGGGAGTTATGTGCACAGGCAATTCTCATGGAGCAGCTGATTCATATAAGCCACATCAGCAGGATATGTCATTTTTGGTTTGGATTTCAGAACTATAAAACTAACCTGGACCTCTGTTGAAAAAGACACTTTCTAGGAAA
>NW_005842022.1:752341-760073 GCF_000455745.1 Alligator sinensis | reverse complement strand
TTCCCCAAAGAGCAGTTTAAGTTAGAGGGAATTACAAGCCCTAGTGGGCAGTCAGCTGGACAGTAATAAGGAGGAGTCTGTGGGGCAGAGCTGTACTGCTACCCAGTGCATCCAGGTGGCAGATAGTGGAATGACCTTCAGGGAAGGCTAGCTGTGAAAAAAGCAGGGGTCACTGATGAATAAGCAGTTATGGATCAGGCAACATCAGCACCACCAGGATGTGGCAAGGACAGCGGGTGGCAGTGCTTTCCCACCTGAAAAGTTACATATCCTTTGACGGTGCTGTGACATGGCGAGTACACATTGCTACTATGATAAGATTGCCCAGTCCCCAGCTATGGGTCTGTAAGTCCTCAGCAGTGGCGCAGATGGAAGAAGATGCTAGAATCTCAACAGCTGCAAAGACAGATGAAGGCTGCAGCAGAATGAGATCCCCAGTTGTCTTGGTCTCCTTGCCATTTGATCAAGGTCCCATTCTGTCAAGAGCCATGTGGAAGCTGTACAGCAGCTTCTCTGCAATAAAAGAAGTCACGCACAGAGATCTTCCATGCCAGCACATTCCTCAAGCCCTTTGGTGATAAGAGCAGGATTGTGAGATCTGGAGGTTCCTAGTCATGAACTTGGCAGTAGTTTGCCATTTTCCTTTTGCCATTTGATGACTTGAGGGGCCAGGGGGGAAGAGTCACTTTAGTTTTTAGACAAGTGATCAAATGCTGTTGCATGGAGCATGAAGGCAGCAGTTACAAGAAGATTGTTTAGGACTTGGAAGAGACAGGAGTGTGATTTGGCAACTGTGACTGTGCACTCCTCTTCAGGATCTGCTCTGCTCACCACTTGGGATGGGAAGGCAGGTAGAAAAGGTGCCTTAAATATAGCCTGTCTAATATAGTATTCTGTATTTCTTCCTGTCTTGATAACTGTGTCCAGTGGGATCACTTTTAGTACAGTTGAAAATACCAACAAAGATGCACCATCATTTTTGGGACCTGGAATATCAGGACCCTCATGGACAAGGCTCGAGAACTCGGGCAATACAGCATTGATTGTTGCCGCATTGAGTGAGACCTTGCAAATAGGACATGGGCAGCTCAAAGAACATGGAGGCGGCTGTACCTTCTTCTGGAAAGTTAAACAGGAAGGAGAATGTCAACTTCATGGAGTTGGTTTTGCCATTAAGAATGAACTCCTAAACCAACTCAGTGAGTTCCCTGTTGGGATTAATGAATGTCTTAAATTGGCAGGGAGCCAGTATGCTGCTGTCATCAGTGTGTATGCCCCGACTCTTGGTGCTGCTGATGAAACCAAGAAGGAATTCTGCACCAACTTTGATCAAGTTGGTAAGGAAGGAGTAGGAAAGGTTCCACTCTAGTGTCATTGTCCTCTTGTACCAAATGTGCAGAACATGGACTCACCATTACCAACACAGTGTTCTGTCAGAAAAACAGGCACAAGACATCATGGCAACACCCACGATCTAAGCATTGGCATCTGATTGGCTATGTCATTGTCTGTGCCCGGGATTGTAAAGATGTCCACATCACCTGAGTTATGCTAGAAACCAATGATTGCTGGACTGATTACAGACCCATTCACTTGGTTATGTCACTCAGACTGGCTTCCAAACATCAGCTGCAGTAGAAGCAATGCCAATGGAAGATCAGAATTGAAGAACTTAAGGACCCAAGCAAGTGAGACCTATTCTACCAGTGCCTTAACGAAAAGCTGGTGAATTCCAATCAACAACAGTGGGAGAACATTAGCAGCATGTGGAGTGCCTTCAAGGCCACTGTCATCAGCACTTGTGAAGAGACACTTGGATTCTCTACCAGGAAACATCAGGACTAGTTTGAGAACAACGGAGATTCAAGAGTTGCTTGATCGCAAGTGTAAGGCCTTTTGTGCTTGGCAAAATGACAACTCCAAGCAAAAGAAATCGAACCTCTAACGAGCTATAGCAGAAGTCCAAAGGCTGATGCACAATATGAAGAACAAATGGTGGGAAGATGATGCTAAAAAGATTAAACATCTGGTTGACATTCATGATATGCGCAGCTTCTTTAAGTGCCACCAAAGCCATGTATTATCCAAGTACTTGGGCACCAACCACCTTGAGACCTAAGGATAGAAGAGACCTGATCAAGGAAAGGGGAGCCATCAATGCCTTTTGGAAGGAACATTTGGAAGATCTTCTTAATTGAGACTCTGCTGTTGACCAGAGTGCTTTCAACTCCATCCTACAACAACTAGTCAGGTGATCTCACATTCCCTCCAACCCTTGATGAGGTGGGGAAAGCCACTAAGCAGTTGAAGAATGACAAGGCATCTGGAGCAGATGGGAATCCCTGCTGAAATCTTCAAGCAAGGGGGAGAGGAGCTCACATCACAGCTTCATGTCCTCATCTTAAAGATCTGGAATGTTGAAGAAATCCCAAATGACCTCGGGGATGCCATGATACAAGTCCAACTGTGGAAACTACAGAGGGATCACCTTGCTATTCACCCCAAGGAAGATGTTTGCTAGAACCCTTCGGAACTGTCTCCTTCCACTTGCTGAAGATCTCCTCCTGGAATCTCACTGTGGGTTTAGGGCATCAAGAGGCACAACTGATATGATCTTAACAGCTCACCAGCTGCAGGAGAAATGTCAAGGGCAACATAAGCCTCTCTACATGGCCTTCTATAACCTCACAAAAGTTTTAGACTCTTCAGAAGATCCTTCTTAAGTATGGATGCCCACTGATATTTGTCACCATTCTCTGCTTGCTTCAGGACGGTATGTGAGCAGTGGTTCTCTGTAATGGATCTATCACAGATCCTGTTCAGATTAAAATTGGAGTTAAGCAAGGCTGCGCCATCATTCCAATGCTCTTTTCAATATTTCTTGGCACAGTGTTCCATACTACCAACAAACTTCCATTCAGAGTGGAGGTAAATTAATGAATGGATGGTAAGCTGTTTAACCTCAGCTAACTCCGAGCCAAAACCAAGACCACCCTGACCACAATCATTGAGCTCCAGTACACTGATGATGCTGTAGTGTGCGCGCATTTGGAAGCAGACTTTCAGGCACTTGTCAATGTCTTTACCGAGGCATACAAGAAAATGGGACCGATGCTTAACATTCAGAAGACAAAGGTCCTTTATCAACAAGTCCTCAACAGTCCCCAGCTCCAGTAATCCAGATCCATGGTAAGACTCTGGAGAATGCTGAATATTTTCTGTACTTCAGAAGCCCTCTTTTGCAGAAGGGTGATACTGAAGAAATCCAATATTGCCTCAAATGTGAAAGTGCAGCCTTTGGACTCCTGAAGAACAGGTGTTTGAAGATCGTGACATCAGATCCAAAACCAAGCTCATGGTTTATCCAGCAGTCATGATCCCCACTTTGCTGTACAAAGCTGAGTTGTGGACAACGTACAGGAGACCTCTGAAGTTGTTGAAGTACCATCAGTGCTGCCTGTGGAAGATCTTTTGAATTCAGTGGGAAGAGAGACATGCCAGCGTTAATGTCCTCGTGCAAGCAAGTACCATGAGTATTACCTCAGTGATAGCTCTGCATCAACTTCTTTGGGCCAGCCACATCATCTGGATGCCTGATTCCCAGATTCCTGAAGCAAGTTTTATTCTCTCAGCTCAGCCAAGGCATACTCTCAAGAAGAGGGCAGAGAAAACACTTCAGGGATGTCCTCAAGGCCAATTTAAATGCAACATTGATGTCAACTCCTGGGAGACTTATCGCCCAGCATTGCCCCAAATGGAGGAAAAGTCTGCTGCAGGGATCTGGGTGTATGAAACCTCATGACTTTGAAAGCCCATGACAACACCAGGAGATAGAAAAGCAGGAGCAGCAGCAACAGCATGTTGTGGACCAAAGAAAAAATCCAGCACTAACCACCCCGCATAGAAACATGTTTGAGCTTAAGCGGAGTCTGTCGATCCTGGATAGGCCTCATCAACCATCTTCGGACACACAACTAAGACAATTGTGCAAGGCAATCATCCTTGACTGCACAGGATTGTTGAAGGGGGTGGAAAAAAAGGTAGGGAAGGGTTGTTTTCAAGCAAGTATTTTTGTAAATATTAGCATGGTGAAATTCTGTAGGGAAATTCTCCTGTTGAGTATTCTGATGCAGCTCTGAAGTGAGTGAGTTCTCCACAGCTTTTTAGGGAAATGGCCTTTGTCATCTTGAAGACTTTAAGTTTGTGTGCATTTTTCAGCCAGCATGCTGAGAGAAAATTTTAAGTGTGGTGCCCAATATTAGTACTGCTGTGTTTAGGTATTTGGAAACCTGATTCACAGGATAGACCCAGAGATTTCAAATCGGAACCTATAGTGTCCAAAATATTCTGAGTTGTTGTCATCTTTCTGAGTCTTTAGCAACAGAATTGCTTTATTGTTTATTTCTGTAAGCAAAAACTGTGTGAAGCTAAGAGCTGGCCTTTTCTGAAGGATGTGCTGAGTTGAACAAGGTTGAGAACCACTGGTTTAAACCATTTCTTTTGTTCTGGCTTATGGATGTCTTCTGCCTTTTTGGGTGGTCTGAGCTAGCACCCACCATGCTGTTCAATTCCTTCACTCTTCTGGGATGCTCAGAGTACTGTCTGCAATTCTGTAGTGCCTATTTAGCGTTTTGTCAGTCATGGCAAATGATGCATAATAGCTACAGTGTTAGTCTTTTCTCTTTTGACCACAGCGTCCAGATCGCAATGAGAACAGTGGATACTGAGGCCTTGCCGTCACTTCTGCAACTACGATGAGGATTTTTTCTAAAGACTGTAGCCTTGTGGACTTTTCCCCAGTTTAATAGTAGTGACCCTTTCATGGTGGTCAACCAGGCTTTGGAGTACTATGAAAAAATACTTGGTTGGAAATGTACAACTGAGGGCAGAGAACAGGCATATATATCCTTTCTATGCTCTGGTACAAGGAGGAGGCACTAACCACAGAGAGCCATTCAAAACATCCTGAGCATGGTTATTTGTTCTGACCTGGAGCACTGTTTTGATCACAAATATGCAGTTAATAACAGGAACACCTGTAATTTGTTAGTTTACAGATAACTAGCAATTGAGGTGGTTAGCCTCCAGATGCTGATGGACAAACAACTCGGGCTGTGATGAAATTCTCATACAGCGTATTCTGTTGATACCGTCCTGGAGAGTGTTCCACACATTTGTAGGAAAACCGCGTTTGTCATTTTGAATTTCTGCCACCACTGGTCCAGTGTGGGTCGTCATTGCATTCCTTATTGATTGGTGCCTCATCAAGCAAAGCTGCTGTAGGAAGAGCTTATCTATAAATAACTGCTTGAATGTTTTTACCTTCTATAAGACATTTCCCAGATCAGCTTTGATAAGTGGAGCAGCTGACTGGGTTATGTGACTGCAGATGCCAAGTACATTAGCCTCTGCATAATAATCATTTCCAGGATTGTGGTTCACGGTAATGTTCCCTTTACGCTGGCTGATTAAAACGTGTTTTTAAACTATGGCACCCCCCCCCCCCCCCCAAAAAAAAAAAAAAAAAATCAAAATCAACCAGGGATGCCAGCAGAAAAATCATTGGGATAACTTGACCCCAAGTCACAGGGTTTCTAGGTATCTGGTCAGTATTTCTCAGTGCTCTGAGGAAAAATACCCCTAATGCAGAACCTGGCAGAAAATTGTCCTGTGGGATGTTTGTGTATAATATTTAAAAAAAAATCTTGGTGCCTTGTGGACATGATACACTAATTTTTGCATCAGTAATTCTGCAAAAACTTCAACCTAACATAACTTGTCTACGTAGAGGTTTGCCAAGCTTCTTATTTTAGTGAATAGCTTCATTTTGCATGAATGGTAGGATGCTACCTACCAAATTTACCTCACCAAGCAACGTAGAAAAGTTAATGGGCAAGTTAAACATACATTGGAAATTACAATCTCCTACTTATCCTTCACTTTTCAGTTCAATAATCATGTAGGGCAGACTTCTCCTTAACTAGTCCTTGATGCCTCCTCAGATTTTGTATCATAACATCTGCTCTGTCCAATTTTGACTCTTTGGAAAAGATTGGATCTGCTATGAATACTTTTTTCTTTTGGGTAGTACAGTTGCCATTTACAGTAATATTATCTAGAGATGTATGCTTTGGCAGTGGCAACAATAACATGCAGAAACTTACTGTATGTTGATCTACATATACATGAAGCAAGATGCTAACCAGTCTGATTTTTTTCATTCTGAAAAGTAAAAATGGCTTCACTTTTTTTTTTTCTTCTTTTTTTCTCTTTTTAGAGAACTATATCCACTTTACAGTACTTTTGTATGCATTACATATCTAGGCAGGGACATAAATGATGCCTTTTGTTTTATATACTTAAATGATGTGTTGGCAGCGGCAATGCTATATGAAGCTTTTGGGTATGCTTTTATTTTACTTTGATAATAAAAACTATCATGGAAGCAACTCTTCCAATATATTGCATCAAAATAGATTTCCTTCCATCCTGAAATATGACAGTGCTGTACTTCAGTTCAAATGAGTTGGCATTTTTGGTGTCTTAAATGACTTTTAGAGGTTTTTCTCCCTGGAAATGCACTGCTTGCATGATTGTCATGGGTGATGTTTTGTTTACCAAAGTGTTTTGTCACTTGTAAAGTGCTGAAACCCAAAAGGTCTGCCTACTGTTTTGCTGAATTCTTCAGCAACTAAAACTTTAGTATTTGGAGTGTTACTCTCTGGAGCATGCTTGCTAAGAAAATGCCACTTCTATGAGTAGAAAATGAGTTAAAGTAAGCATGTGTTACAAGGAAGCTAGCTCCTGTATTCACTTCTAAAAATAAATGCATTCAGTTTTTTTGTAAGGAAGTTGTGGAGGCAGTGCTCCATGTAGCTAGTTGCTGCTGTAAAAGCTGTTTTTTGCTCAGAGTTCTCCAATCTTCTTTGTAAGGGTAGTGTATTCACTTGGAAAAAAAACTCTCAAGTTTTGAGGATGTAGCTGGAGGCAGATACTCCATATTGTTAAAGGTTGCTGTTGTACAAGACCACTTGGTGGTTCTTCTCCTAATATTCTTCTCTCCCCCCCCCCCCCCCCCCCCCCCAAATCTTTTAAAGAAATTTTGAGATGCATGCTTATAAGGTTTTTACCCCGCTTTTCTTTGTAATAATAGTGACTTCCACAGTTAAGAGACGAGTTGTTCTTTTCAGCCTGAAAGTTTTTCCTTAAATTTTTATGCCTACTGTTTGGTAAGAGCATATTTATTAGAAAAGTTTTTGCGGCTAATCTTTTAATTTGGACAAGCTGTATTATTGTGGGACTGCATGCTACAATGTGACACGGGCAGCTGCTGTGTGGCATATGAAAGCTAGGAGCTCAGTAATGGGAGGTGCTGGTATAGAGGCAGGGGACTTGAAGCTGGTGTCTGGTGTCACCAGCAAGAGTCAGGGTAACTCTTTCCTGGCCCTGCCGTTGTCAGCAAATTCAAGGCTTTGGATCCCCATTTGTCATATGAAACTGGCAGTTGCAGGGCGAGGAAAAGGTTAACAGTTGGAGGCTCGATTCTCCTTGCCTCCATTCTGGCACAGACTATCAGGTATGCTTCTTGGGGATGGGGATCAGAGTGGTACTTGCTGAAGGAGAGGACTTAACTTGTTGCAGGCCTGCCAAAAAGGTTAGTTACCACTAGTGGAACTAGTGATGCCCAACCTTCTGGTCCTCTGGACATAGGATCAGTCTGTGGGTGCATTCC
>NW_005842022.1:749923-752123 GCF_000455745.1 Alligator sinensis | reverse complement strand
CATTCCTGCATGATGCCCTGATTCCACACAGTCGCATCCACCTGCGGAAGAACACTGGGTGATATGTTCATAAAGATTTGTGGGTTTTTTACTAGTTTCACTTGCGGATGGCTCTTATAAGTATCAACAGTGGTAGCTTTCCTGCTTTTTGTGTGTTTTGTCTTCATATTGATTTGTAGCCTATAAGCAAGAGAGAATTTAGCTGCTGCTAATACAAGTGTATTTTTTACTCGAATATAGCATGATTAGTTGGTTTTAATCCAATCCTTCCAAGGAACAAAATATAAAATAATATTTAGTAGTCTCCTTTGCTAGGAAAAATAAGCCAATGTTCAGAGTATTTTTGGGAACCTGTGTTTGGAAAGACTTGGCACTGGAAAATCAGTAATAGAACTATAAACATACTTAGCAGATGTTTGAGTTTCTCAGGTCAGGGAACTAAGGGACAAATATACTTTCACTCACCGTGCTAACGAAGCCTCGGATATAAGCAAAAATAATAACCTTGAAGTTTGACAACTGTTTTTTAGCTGCTGCTGTTGCAGGAATTGTTGAGTTTCAAAACTGCATAGTTTCAGTTCCTTTTTTGGTATTCTCTCAGATGGAATTGAAGGCATGCCATGTTCCTTAATTATGCTATTCTGTGACCCTGTGGTACTTGTATTTATTGGCTTGAGAGGTTAAATAGTCTCGCGAGATAGCGATTGGCTGTCGGAGTAGACAGCAATTTACTGGAGTACATCTGTATAAAGCAGTGTTCAGCAGTCATGTACACAGTGTCTCCAGCATCTCAAGGGACTCGTTACACTATAGTGTCTTGTACAAGGACAGTCTCTCCTGCACCATGGAACGAACTCATTCAGGGAAGAAGCTGCTACCAGTATGTAAATCGCTACGATGTAACTCTCGTAAAAATAACTAGGTTTTTGCATGTGTTTTGATACAAGGCTTATTTATAAATCATGTCTAGAACAGCGTCCTTGGTTGTCCAAGTACTCTTTTGAAAGAACCATTGGTGAAAACTTAACTTTTGAAACACCAGTACCTAACTACAACAGATGCAACTTTCTGTCCAGTTGGTTAATTGATTTGATAAGAACATGGATTTAAGATGCAGGATAGGAATGAGTTTTGAATGAGTTCTTTAAATAGTAGTTTAACTTTTCCTTTTTTCCGCCCCCCATTGAAAGCAGATGTAGCAGGACAGTTTCTGGGGAGGGCAGTCTCAGGTCTTTGGTTAGAAGAACAATACCAAGTTGTTTTCAGTGGTGTTGGTTGTTATTACTATTATTGTCATAGTTTTCTACTCCAGTCTATCCAGAAAGCCTCAGAGCATCTTACAGGAACAAATGATGACAAACTTCCCAATTAACACCCCAAAACTTCAAAATGCTGTGCCACCTACCCGCTCCCACTTCCCAGCCTGTTACATTTTGCCTGCACTTCAAGCTCATAAAGTTCAGTACCACCTTAAATGTTGTTCCTTTTGATTTTTGAATATGTGTGTATCTTAGATTTTAATAGTGTTTTGAATTATTCTGTGGTTTTTGTATCAAGGCAGTGATTATTGTGCGGGCCGTCTCCAGATCCCATCCTCATCGCCATGTGCGGGCGGCGGGGAGTGATCCGGGCCCTTTTTTGCGCCACGCGGGCTGTGGCCAGCAGCCTGGGCTCGCTGGGTCGGAGAGAACAGGCGACACGCTGGAATTAGGCACGGACGCGTAATGGTTGATTCAAGATTGTTTACTTACACCGAAGATGGTTGCGGTGTAGGCTGGACAGTTTCCCAGGCACAGCTCCGCTTATCCTCGTTTGAGGACTCAGACAACACTCGGATCACTCCCACGGAGTTGTTGAGGCTTTGTGGATCCTTTTGTTCACTCACAATTCACTCTCACGAAGTTGCTCTGTGGGTCCTTCTTTTGCGCGCAGGGAGAGGGATACGTCGAGGTTTGCGCTCGGTGACGGGGAGAGGCTAGAGGCTGATCAGACCCCTGTTGCCTGCTTTAAATGCACTGGGTCCGATAGGCTCCGCAGCGCTTAGAGATCTTCACACAGCGTGAAGTCTCCTCCTCCTGGTGTTTGTGGAGTCCTCCCTTACGGGGGTTCTCCTCGGAGTTCTCCAACTTGGGCGGAAACCACCCAAGCCTTTTATACGGCTAGCAAGCCAATCACTAGCCACCACGTGTGAATAATTTAA
>NW_005842022.1:743043-749892 GCF_000455745.1 Alligator sinensis | reverse complement strand
GAATTAGAATACGAATGGCGGGAACTCTTTGCAACGAGCATTTCTTAGCTGCAAAGAAGAAATGCACCCTGCAAAGAAAGCTACAATTTGGTGGGAAAATAATTCAGTGGTGCCAAAGCGCACACAAAAACAAAAATCACACCCTTTGGGTTGTGACAATTATGACACTGTTGTTATTTTCCTGTGGATGTGTAACCTTTTATCACCAGTATTTCTCATTGCAGTTTGAAACACAGATTACTGTTTTAATTAAAACTTGGTGGAAACTAAATTATATGGGATGAAGGTTTGAGTCTCACGTTAAACTTTTAACTTGTTTAGTAGTGTTCTTAAATGCATTAATTTACTGTTATGAACATGACAACACATCCATTGGTTTTTGTTTTTTTGGGAGTGGGGGTTGTGTCTTAAGTCAAGCAAGCAATTGCTGTTCTTTAGAGTCCCTAGGAAGTAAGGCAATACACCTTAAAGATGGGTCAAATTATTGTGTACACACACCCCGCCCTCCCCCCCCCCTAAAATGGGTCAAATTATTGTCTTATCTGCTACGGACTCTAAAGCAAAGTAATTGCTTTCTTGACTTCCATTATGCAGTTCCCTTCAGCTCTGGACGGAGAACTCCTATTAGTCAGTTATTTCAATCATGCATACATCAGTTTGTGCTGTTGCCTGATTACACACTAGTTAAAGCCAGTTTGGAGTTTGAAAGAACCTGCTTTCTTCTCTTTAGAAGAGTGTTCTGTGCATGTTCAGATGTAATGTAGATGTTTTCTTTTTTAACTGAAAGGCTTCCTGAAACATTGTACGTTAGTTAGTGTAATTGATATAAGCAATGTTTTAACCCACAGATCATATGTTCTGAAGGCATTTTGATAGTTCTGATTTAAATAGACTCCCTCCCAACTACCATAAGCTTAATTATGAAAGCATGAAAACAGATTAAGGAACTGTAGGATTTAAAAATATTTGTGACTTAATAAATGAGGGTTTAAGATTCCCTTCCAAGTCTCAATTCGCAGAATTAAAAAAAAAAAAAAAAATCCTCCTATTTTCTCCCTTCAGAAATCTTTATCCCTTTTCATTAGAATTAAGTGACTGATCTGGGGTGGATTTCTAAAAGTAGGCTATAAACCTGATGGACATGGTATATAGTAGTTAATAGTAAATGAAACAGAAGTGTTATGTGGTATAGCATATGCTTTTACTTGTGTTATGTGAAATAAGGTTGAATGTTCTGTCTTCCTAAACAATTAGAGTATTTCAGTTAACATTTTCTTTTAGAGTGTCTCGTTGAAATTAATTTTAGTAAGTGCTTGATTTTTGGTTATGATTTTCTTTTCTTTTTTGGATTTGAGGTTATAGGTCTATAATTTTAAAACCAACAGTCTGTGAAAGTCTTTAGATGTTTTAAGAATATGAATATACTATATAATATAAACTATACAAGCTAATATTCTGGTTTGCTTTGGTGACAATATGTAGCCTGGCATTCTAATGCAACTTGTATAGCTCAGAGCTGACCTAAGATGTGTTCAAACTGATCCTTTAATTCAAGTAATTCTTTTACTGAAAAATTAGCCGAATCATTACTTTGTCTTAAATGCCTCCTTTTAACCTACCTTTTAAATATAGTAGCTTGCAAATCGCTACCACCTGGTGCTGATTAGGGCCAAGAACTTGCAATGTCCAATATCTGAGTACTAATCTATCCTATTGTTTATATCATTTTCCCTCTTCTCCCTTTCCCTTCCCTCTAGGCTTCACTTTTATGGCTTATCCACCTGTCAGATGTTGTCTAAAGTCTACACTGTGATCTCTCTGGGCATGGGCTGTTGTCTTGTTTGCACAATGCCTGGTATGATAGGGTCCTGATTGGGCCCTATGGTTGCTACCACAGTAGTAGTAATAAATTATTTATGAGTGTTATGTGCCCTATGAGATTAGGGCATGTGGTGCTTAGGTATATTACTTAAAAACAAAAACCATTAAAAATCATGTTTCTGGAAAGATTATATAATTTGACTTTTATTCAGTTGTGAGCCTTGGAAATGACAGTAGTTGAAACTGCTACTTGTCAGGTACACTGCATGGCTGTGGATAGTAACATTGGATGATCATAAAAAAAATCTTATAGTCCTTGTTTGTGTATGTGAGGTGCATGTAGCTTAGCTAATAGGAGTAGGCTTTAAAATACAACCTTCTACTTACAAGTCTCTTTAATGAGGCCCTAAAGATGGCTGTTAGAAGCATGTTTCTAAATATGAAGATGAGTGCAGGTTTCTGTATCCTTACTAGTAGAATTCTTTAAGAAGGGGAAAAATATATTTTTACTGCAACTTTTTGTGTAATTCTTGAATAATATCTATTTCAATGTTAGTGGATAAAGTCATTAACTGTATTTTATTTGTTTCTGTATGTGAAAGGGGCGAGCAAGGTAAAACAACCTTGCTTTTATTTTAGAAGAGGACCATGTGTCTTAAAATGTTTTACAGTTCAAAATATAGAAAATATGTAGTCTAGTCTGCTGAATTAGACCCTTTAGTCTTGGATATGCTTATTTGATTTCTGACCATTTAAAGTACAAGTGCTTGCAGGAAAGTGACAGTATATAATGGTACTTTTAATACTTAACATATTGCCATTTTGTGTATTTAAGTGTATTCACTTCTTTTAGGAGAACTGCATTTGTTTAATTTTGCCAGACTTGCAGAAAATGTGGCTACAAGATTGAATGGGATTTGTTCCCTGGCCTCTGTATCAACAAAATAAAATCCGCTTGCAGGATTAACTCTGGACCACCAGGTGCAAAGGAGGACAACAGCATTTGGCTTGTAGAACACTGGTGACAATTCACTAGACATAAAAGAAGATTTACCATTATATCTTGGGTTTAACTTCTGGGCTAGTTGTCAAGAAAATTTCTTAAACTGACTAAATCTGACACATTATTTAAACAGTGAACTCAGAACCCTATATTATGTCATTTCTACAGTCACATATACAGTAAAACATTATTTTTTCCACTTAATTTCCCATAAGATTCATAGATTGTAGAGTCAGAAGGGACCACAATGGATCATTGTGTCTGACCCCCTGCCCCTGGCAGAAAAGAGGACCGAGGTCAGATGACCCCAGCCAGGTGACTGTCTAGCCTCTTCTTGAAGACCTGCAAGCTAGGTGATAGCACCACCTCTCTTGGAAGCCCATTCCAGATCCTGGCCACCCTTACTATGAAAAATGTCTTCCTAATATCTAACCTAAATCCACTCTCAACTAGTTTACACTCGTTATTCCTAGTCACTCCCTGGGGCGCCCTAGTAAACAGCACGTCACCTATTCCCCGTTGACCTTCCCTAATAAATTTATAGGTGGCCACAAGATCTCCCCTTAGCCATCTGTTGTAAAGGCTGAAGAGATTCAGCTCTCTCAACCTCTCCCTGTAGGGTCTATCACGAAGGCCACTAATCATGTGAGTGGCCCTCCTCTGGACCCTCTCCAGATTCCCCGCACCCCTCTTGAAGTGGGGCGCCCACTGGGAATTTAAGTGATGGAGTTCTAATGTAGACCATGACAATGATTGCCAAAGATGCAACTACCAGGTCATCGGACCCAATTTAGAGTAATTCTGGATGACATTACAGTAAATGCTGGTGACTTTTGAAGTCTGATTTACATTAGAGCTCCAGCTGTTGCTATCACTGGTGGAGCTGGAATAGTTGTGAGTGGGAAAATTCTATGGGAAAGGTTTAGAAGTAGTTAGGCCAATGATAGCATCTGTGCTTGTATGTACATGCACTTACCTGACTGATAGCTCTGGGTGACTTATTTTATGAAGTGATTGAAAACAAAGACCTTGGACAAGGAAGTGGTTAAGCGTAGATAGTGTGAACTGGGATTAGTTTTGACTTGCAAATATTTCTACGTGTGCATGATGTTATGTACATAGATGTGTGTGGTCTTCAGAAAGGTAGCACAAAAAACTAAACTTGTTGCTTAATGTTCATTAAAAGGACTGAAAATAGTAATGCCTTGCAGCATGCTCTAAATTTTATTAGGTTTAAGTAAGGGAGAGGAAACCAATTTCAGAGTAAAGGATTTCTTATTGAAGAAACTATGCCAGCTGTCTCCTCCCTTCTCCAAGCACCAGTGGAAGGAGGGGAGGCAGAAGTAGAACAGAGAGCATGAATGCCTTGGTTAGTTAGAGAAGACATGCCACAAATGGTGTGGTAGAGACCCCTTCCCACTTGTACGGTACCGTATCGGAGACCCCAACCTGCTATGAAAGGGATTGACAGCCTATGGCCCAAGTGCTGAATCTGCCCTGTGGAACCTTGGGATCCAGCCTGCAGATGTGGGGCTTTGGCAGCAATCAGTGGCAGGGGACGTGTTCTGCATGCTCTCTCCTTGTGCATCTGTGGGGGATGAACAGCAGTTGCAGCAGGGGCTTGGTGCCTGCCCTCTTGTCTCTGATCAGGGTGAGCCATTCTGGCCCTCAGCCAGAAGAGGTTGCCTGCCCCTGCCCTTTGTCTCTGATAGAGGAAGCAGAAGAATTGCATTTTCTTTTAATTGAAAAAAATATTACATTTTTATGGGTTTTTTGTTTGGTTTTTCTTTTCTATTTTGTTGGGAAAAAAATGTCTTGCCATGTTTTCAACAGGTTTAACTTACCGTATTTTGCTTACATACTCCATGCATCTTCACCCCCCCCCCCCCCCCCCCCAATTCAGCTCCCCAAAATTGGGGTGTGTGTCTTACGTGGGAAAGTCTGATTTCTTTACTGGAACAGAAATACAGGGAAGCTGTAGTGGCTTCCTGGACTCCGTTTTTCTCTGTGGCCACAGAGGTAGAGGGATGGATAATGCTTGGCAGTGTCACAGTTAATTTTAACCCTTTCACAGCTGCTGCAAAATAGGCAAGAGCTTTTGGCTGAACAGTGCTAGTCAGGTCTTCTATGGTCAGGATTCAACCATCTTCTTTATTCTGCCTTTATAAATCAAGGTTCATGTCTTATTTTGGGGTATGTTGTAAGTAGGAAAGATGTGGCATTTTTCAGAGAAAAATATCATTTTATTGGAAGACAACTTTACTAGAAAATTGTTGACCAGTTTTACTTTGTTTTTTTTAAAATATAAAGTATATGGGTCAACACCAAAGCTTGAGTCTTGAGGTGTGATCCCAAGTACGGAGCATTGTATTAGACCAGTAGTGCCCAACCTCTTTGCCCAGTGGACTGAGTGGATGGTTCCTGGGCTGGATCCGGTCTGTGGGGCCAATTTCAGCATTCAGTGTTTACCCAGCTGGGGCCCAATCTGGCTGCACAGGGCTTAAAAATTTGGTTGCCGGGGAACGGTGGCAGTGTTAATTGCCACTGCTCCCCTGCTGCCAAGTTTCTGGACTTGTGGGGAACCCTGAGGGCTAGATGACATGTTTCAGCTGGTTGTTTCTTGTCCATGGGCCTGTGTTGAGCACCCCCACATAGATCAATCTGGAACTGACAAAGCTATAGGAAACTAGTGAAGTTGGCACTGAAAAGGACAAACTCCCTGACAAATGCATATAACTATACATTAAAAAAGCAGAACGCTTAGTTAATATTGCTGCAGGCATTAAGCAGCTCAGCAGCACAGACAGTTATGAACCTGAGTTGACCAAAAGACAAATATACTCCTGCTCCAGAAGGTAGAAAGACCATCTGCCATTTTTTTTTCAGTGCCTTGCCCCCATAGCCATTAGCTCCCATAACTTATTACTACTTCTGTTGCACAATTTTAGGTGCATCTACGCATGCAGTTAATGTGCCTGTATTTTCCTTACTGAAAATTCAGGCACGTTAAACTGCATCCCTGCACGCATCTTGAACATGTGCCTGTCTGGAGCAAATTTGCTCCCAATGTGAGCAGTTCAGTCTAGGCCTGCTCTGTCCCCCTGCGGCAGCCAGGAGGAGCTCCAACCAAAGCGCATGTGTAGGCATTGACCAGGACCAAATTGCTGCTCATCAGCCTAGGCAGCAGAGGGCCTGAGGAGGTAGTGAGAGCTGTCCAGGCTTGGTTGGACATCATGTGGCTGGCAGGCAGAGGTTTGGGGGCTGGTTCCAATCTCTGTGGGACAAGGGAGAGCTGTCTCAGCTGCTGGGCAGCTGCCTGCCAGCCTCATTGGGATGGGATGGGTCCCAATCTCCAGGCAACTGGGAGGCGGCGCCTTGCTACCTAGGCTGACTGGCAGCAACTTGTTCCCAGTTAACACCCATACATACACTTCAGCACATTAGTTTAATGCACCAGTTTCTAGTAACTGTATCTACAGATACTAGAAAACAGCACACTAGACCAGGGTTTCTCAGTCTTTTCACCAAGTGGCACACTTACATGGCCTCCCTTACACCATGGCACACCGGCCAAGCAGGGCGGGAGGGGGTAGGTAGTGAGTGGCCAAATGCTGTAGACCAGGGGTGTGGGGTGGCGAGTGGCCGAATGCCACAGGCTGGGGAGGGCGCGGGGGAGGGTTGTGAGTGGTGGCAAGTGGGTAGTGCAGTGTTTGAATCACTGGCTGCTCCCCACATGGTGCCTGCCCCCCGCTCCGGTCTGTCTTGCTGTCCACAGCAGCAGTTGGTGAGGGGTGTGGCTCCAGCCCAAAATGCTGCGGCACACCTGGACGTGCCTGATGGCACATCAGTGCGCTATGGCACACTGGTTGGGAAATGCTGCATTAGACTAGTATACTGCATGGTAATTGCTGCACATGTGTTGACCATGACACTTTACTGCACACTAGTCTAATGCGCAGTAAAGTGTGTTATATAGATGCACCATTTGAGCATCAGTGCCTATCTGTTCATAAAGGCCATGATTC
>NW_005842022.1:741616-743033 GCF_000455745.1 Alligator sinensis | reverse complement strand
AGAGAGGAAAGTTAAGCATGTAACCCAAGCCTATCATCTACACATTGAAACTAGTGCAGCCCATAGAAGGCCCTCGGTTTTGACACTCATAAATGGTACAGATGAGCATTGATTCAATTAAAATTTGAAAATGTGAGTTGTGCAACTCAGTTTATTCCTCCCAAGGTCCACAGTGTCAAGACTAACTTAAGCTTAATTGTATTAAATGTAACCTGTAATTCTTGTCCATCACTGAAATGAGGTAATTGTTTTAATTAAATTTCATTAGTTTGGAACAATACCGTTTAAGTGTGTGGCTAGTGAGATTTATTTCTTTTAAGTGGTTACTCAATAATGTAGTTTGGGCAGGGCGCCCATTTGAAATCTGTCATGCTTATGTGAGTACATAACATTGGACCAGATATGTGGTGAGAAGAGATTGTACAGATGACAGTGGAAAGTTTCCTTTAGAACTATTTTCTGTGCGTCATTATAATCCATTGGGCCAGACCATAAATTTAATACATGTTGGCTGTAGACAACTTGAACTTGTTTAGCAAATGGCTAAAGTCTGCCAGGATGCATGCAGTTCTGGATTATTTTTAAATGCCCTAAAATACATACAAATACTATCTCATTTTAGAGAGAAAAGTAGTAAATATTAATCTTGGTTTAGTGACTAGTTCTTTAAATAGTTCTGAGAATAGTATGCTAAGGAATCAGAATGCCTTCTGGCTAAGCTGTGAACTTCAAATATTAAAAAATTTCAAATTCTTGTACCGTAAGGTTGAGAGGGAGAGGTACTCAATCTTGTGATAGTTTAAAATCAAACGTTTTCGTTTATGCTGCAAGCCATGTGTTCTGCTGGAGTATATTTCTACTGCGTTGTCTCACTGCAGTGCTTCTGAGGCCTGGCCAAGCTGTTTTAGAAAGCCATTGGTTTGGCTTTCTCTTTCCCAGGTGTTTGTGTATTGGTAGATGTAACATGTGTCATTGTCTCTTCCCTGGGGAGATTATTTTCCTGGCAGCATTGTATAACCAGTGAGTGAGGAACAGTTTAACTTCTCCCCTGCAACCTTCCCATTTTGGGGAAAGAAGTTGTATTTTGCTAGTAGGTCTGTGCAAGTGTGCTATATAGTTTTGCATTCTTACCCTAATTGTTTGTTACTGAGCAGGCTAATAA
The DNA here is from genome assembly GCF_000455745.1 of Alligator sinensis. Lineage (NCBI taxonomy): Eukaryota > Metazoa > Chordata > Crocodylia > Alligatoridae > Alligator > Alligator sinensis. Next base: position 741,871 of record NW_005842022.1, on the reverse strand, counting down.
AGACTCTACAGTTAAGGTATGCACAGTTTGTGAATTCCTGTTTCTCTTGGCAGCAAAAGAGGAATTGTTTCATCCCAGAGACTCTGCAGGAAGAAAGAGTTCTGAACTTTTTTAAAGGGGGTGGCTGGGTGGGTGGGGCGGGGGAGGTGTGTGGGCAGGGTGGGGAGGAAGAGTTCATGACTTAAGTGCCTCATCAGTTAAGGAATTTTTTGTTGATGGCTAAGAGATAAGGTACATAATGGCTTTTCAGGCTGG
>NW_005842022.1:736180-741585 GCF_000455745.1 Alligator sinensis | reverse complement strand
AGGTACATAATGGCTTGCCAGTCTGGGAAATGGGAAGAAATCTTTTCAGGCTTCCATGGTTATCCTAGCAAGACTGTTCAATAGGTACAGAGATTTACCCCCTATCCTATTTAGGATAGTTGTACTAATAAGTCATATATGACAACTGGCAGTGGAAACTACCAAAACAGTAAAAGACTACCCTCCTTTAGCCCCTTTTGGCAGCATAGTTGCTTAAAAATAGCATTAACAAGGTTAAGGGGAAAAAGGCAAGAAAAAAATCTTAGAAACAATTTTATTTTCCCACCTACTAAACAAAAAGTGACTGTATTTGGCAGGAGCTAGTCTTAACTTCTTGCTTTTGCATTCTCTTCACTACTACTTTCTATTTGTGAATCTCTAGGATCAGTTAAATGTACTATATTTACCCAAATCCAAAACGACCCTGAATTTAAGATGATCCCTCAATAAGTAGATTCTATATATGGAAAATGCATTGTAATTTTCCATATATAGAATCTACTTATTGAGGGATTGTCTTAAATTCATCCTACCCTATTACTGCAGGCCGTGGGGGGAACAAGCAATAAGGGAGGCAGTAATGGGGTAGCTGGTGGGGTAACAGACAGTGGTGGGGCAGGTGTTAAGGCAGGTGGTAGGGGAGGCAGTAATGGGGCAGACAGTGAGGTGGTCTCAGAGGCAGTAAAGGGGCAGGGGATATGGGGCAGGCAATGTGGAGGCATTTGTGGGGAGGCAGGCAGCTTGACCCTTGCCACCTGGAGCAAAGGAAGGAGGGCGTGTAGTGGGGGAGAGGACAGGGGGTGTTCATAGATTCATAGATGCTAGGGTCGGAAGGGACCTCACTAGATCATCGAGTCTGATCCCCATGTTGGGGTCCCCGATCCTGTGGAAGAGGAGTAGTGGGGGATGCAGAGGTGGTGGCAGGCTCTGGGAAGAGCAAGTGGCCCTTGGAATAAAGTACAGGCAGGCAGGAAGCTGTAGTCACGGTCCTAACCTCTGGTCAGGGTGGGAGCCACTGCCTACCTCCTTATACTGGATTCCAAGACAAGGGGCTCCCCCCACAATTTAGTACGGGATGGGAGGGGCTCTTCTTGGAATTTGATAAATACAGTAAGTAAAGCTTTACACATGGAAACAATAGTAGGCTGTAAAGGAACGCTGGTTAGGACTAGTCAGTTTTTCTGCATCACGTCTCTTATCTAGATTTTTCTGGAAAGGGAAACTGACTCTTTTTAAATCAGGGGTGGGCAGTTATTTTGGCTGAAGGGTCGCTTAATGAGTTTTGGTAAGGTGTCAAGGGCCTCAGGGATAGCTCTGCTCCTTGACAGGTGCCTTGCCTGCTGGCTGCTACCTTGGGACTGGAAGGCGTGTCCTTCCCCCGCCTAACCTTAGCCACCAGAAGTCCTTCCTCTTGCCCCCGGAAGTACTCCTTTGGGGGTGGGGGGCTGCTATCTGAACCAGAAAAAAAACTAATCATATGGCAAGTCAAACATTTACTATAACCTTTTTAATGTTATTACAAAAAATATTTTTGTCATGATTTGTGTAGTGTATATAGAGGTAATTATAGAGGCATTATAGGTTTAAAAAAAAAAACAACAAAAAACAACCCAACCGCCCCCCCAACCCCCCCCACCTTATTCTAGTATCTTGTGTGTGTGTGTGTGGGGGGGTGGAAGTGGGTATGGTGGAGTGCAGGGGTTGTGTGCATGTGGGTTGTGAGGGGATGGGGTCTGTGGGGACCCCTCATGGTGCACAGCCCCTGCAGGTAGCAGCAGGCACTCAGGGCACTCCTGGCCTGCATGGATGCTGCTGCTCGGTGGTGCATGGCTCTGGCCTAAGCTGCAAATGGCAACAAGGAACGCAGCCAGGCCAGCCCGCCTCTTGTGTGGAGCTCCCCACCGCGCACTCACACACCACCAGGGGAAGTCCTGTGAAATGAAGCCAGATGCCGTCACAGAAGCAGGGTATGCGCCTCCCTGCCAGTTCTGTGGAGTCCCAGCAGCTGTAGTGGTGGGGGAGGCAGCTGGCTCAATCACATGGGGCTTCCACGTGGGCACGATGAGTGCCAGGATCTGCACATGTGCTGTGGGGAGCCCTGCATGATAGAAGCCGGCTGGCCTGGATGCACTCCTTGTTGCCATGTGCTGCTGGGCAGCAGTGCCCCCAGAGCCCCTGCCTGCTGCTGTTGCTGGTGGTGGTGGTGGTGGTGGGGACTGTGGGGGAGTGGAGGAGGGGAGAGGGGTTTCCACACTCTGCCCACCCAAGCTCTGTGCTCCCACTGTCCCTCCACCCCAGGGCACAGGCTCCGTTCTGCTGGCCCCAGCCCCATGCTCCCTGTCCCTGCCCAGCTGCAACCTGCTGCCCCCACTGCTTCCCTATATGCTGCCCAGAGTAAGCACTGTAGCAGGGAGATGAGGAAGAGCCACTGGAGGCCAGGAAAGTCAAGCAGGTCCCCTGGTGGCCATAGTGGTGGCAGCACCAGCCCTGCCTGGAAGCTGCATGCTGGCTAGGCCAGGCCAGGCCCTTCTGCACACCAGGATGGGAGTAAGGCCTGCAGGCTTGGTTGGGGTACCATTAATTGGTGGGTGCGCACAGGCCACATGGAATTACCTGGCTGGTGGATCTGGCCCATGAGCCAGATTTTGCCTGCCCCTGATTTAAACGGGCCAATTGATACATAAATTCTGCGTGGTAAATGAAAAGAGAAACCAACTAGAATGTTGGTTTTTACAAGATAATCTTTTTTGCCCTAAGTAGCTGTTTCTTTAGTTTTTATGTATAAAACTAGTTGGCAGTTGTATTGAAAACCTAACCTAAAAATCCATTTTTAGCAAAGAAGACCTACCTTGAAGTTGCTTTTACAGCATACTGAACACTTTCTTGCTGTATGTCTGACCTAAATTGAAAATACCTTGTGGTTTTAGAGTCAACTCTGGATTTGCAAGTGAATGTGTGAAGAAACAGTGCCTAATATGTAGTAGTGACTTTCCAAACAATGAGGGTTATGAATGATATATGCTTTCTGCATGTCGGATGTTTGTGGTTGTTAGTAGTTTATTCTAGGAAGAGTCTCTGCATATATTGGCTGCATTAAGATAGCAGTATAGCAGGAGGGTTTACAAGGGCATGCATGCCTTCCTGTAATCTAATCTCAGTAGACATGTTGCTTTCACATGATACAGTTTTGAAGGCCACTTCTATATATGCAAAATTGGCAAAGAACTTCTCTCTCTCTCTCTCTAAATGCAAAGATGATAAATATTAATGTCTGTGTAAATGATATGGCAAAGTACAGATTCAGAATGTTGTCTTGCTGTTTTTGTGGTTGCACTGTAGATTTTAAAATGGTCCGAGTTAAGTGGTATTTTCTTAATTATCTATTTTTTTTGTTGATTACTTGTACTTATTCACAAATGCCATGTTTAAGGAAAACCACACTTCTCATGCAGTTACAAAGAAACAGCTCAGGACTGTATACGAAGTTAATAAAGAAGGATTATTTTCAGTTATACATGAGATGACACTTTCAAATATTGTATTGCTACCGTATCCTCTGTGGGCTAAGCTGAGAAGCAGAATTTAACTTGTGTTAGTTTGTGTTACTTCACGTATTTCTGCTACTAATAACTTTCTTTCTACTTCATATGATTGTGCTGGCATGATTTTAATTCTGCTGGGGTGATTTTTTTTTTTTTCTCTTCATTAGTCATGTAAGCCCTGATGGTGCATCATTAAAGTAAATGGGAACATGATCAAGTCCGTAGATAAGGAGGTATTTAACCCCTGCTTTGTGGACTTATTTGCAGCCATATCGAATTGCAAATTTGCATTTTTCTTCCATAGTCGTGCTTCTACGCAGTGTGGAATGTGCATTACTAATACAAGTGCATAGTAAATAATAACTACATTTTATAAATTAAACTTTTCCACACAGCACTTCTTCTGGGAGTAGCTGACTAGAACAATATGAGAAAAATGATGACAGCACCCTATCATGTTGGTCAATGCATTTGTGACATTCAGATCCCTGATAGCAGGTATACTGTGAAAAATGAATGGAACAGAACACTTAATATTTTTCCTTAAGTTAAATCCCTTTAATGATAACATTTTTTTAGATTTTAAACTTTTGCCTCACCTGTATCAGTAAATCAGTCCTCATTTTGAGAGATTTTTCTTATTATATAATGTTTTGACTCAACCTTTTAAACTTTTATCTTGCCTTTGTGTCTAGATTGCAATCTGTAACTTTTAGCCTTGTGTACAGAATGCTGCTATCTTAATAGTAATCAGATGTGGCCATGCGCTCTCATCTGGAAATGTTTTTTGGATCCTAAAGAATCAAGCACTCAATTTAGAATGGTCCTATTTATTTTTTAATCTGTAATTGATTTGCTCTGTCATATCACAGATAGATGTTCTTTTTGAACTTTCAGCACTATTCTGCTTTCCTTTATGCAGTATAACCACTTTTAATACAAGAACCTTTCCTTAGTGTATAGCTTTTATGTAGAATTTCATTTGCCCTTCTTCCTTCTCATGTTAAATTTCAGCTGAAAACGTTTCCACCCTATATGTGGCTTGTATATGCTCATAGTATTTAACGTGGTAGGAAAGCTTTTAGCATACAAAATAGCTGTATTTACTCTATTCCAAGACTAGGCCCCCCCCATATAATGAAAAGCCCCTCATGTTGGAATAGAGTATGAGGTGGTTGGGGTGAGGGGGCAGGTCTCTACTGAGGGTCTGGGTCCGACTTGGGACCTGGACCTAAGCTGCAGCTACTTCCTGTCCCTTCCTCTCCATGCTACTTAGCCTTGTGCTGGCTGTGGCTTTGCCTGGCCCTGTAGCAGTGGTGGCAGGAGCAGCCCTAGTCTCAGCTCTGGGGTCTGCTCTGAGTTGTTGTCACTGCTACTAGGTTGGGCTGGAGTTGGAGCTTTGTGCCCTAGGTCTGGGCAGAGCCTGCTGAAACAAGGGTAAGCAAGAGAAGGGCAGAGGTTGCAGGACAGGGGTTCTGAGGCTGTAGGACAGGGGCGGGCAATTATTTCAGGTGGAGCCCCCTACCGGCCAGGACCCTGTACTCCTGCTGCCCTGCTCTGGGCCCTACTGGCACTGGCTCCGGGACACCGGTTTGGGCCCCACGCTTCCACGCCTGCTCACTCCCAGTGCCCCCCTCAGCCCTGTGGTACAGGTGGGGGCAGCACATAGCCCCAACCCCACACTCACCAGCAGGGAACGAGCTGGTGCTGAGTGTGAGGGGAAAAGTGGCCCCTTCCCTGCCCCATGGCTGGTGCTCCCTGTTGCAGCTGCTTGCAGCATGTGCAGGGCTGTCCTGAGCAGGGGGAGGGGCTGCTTTTCCCCACGCTCAGCAGTAGCTTGTTCCCTTCCCACGGTTCTTCCCG
>NW_005842022.1:724600-736170 GCF_000455745.1 Alligator sinensis | reverse complement strand
CTTCTTATCTGAGTTTTCTGTGTTGGTGCAGCCACAAAGAGCCACATGGTCCCAGGTTATGCAGGGGCTTCTGGCTGGGGGGCCAGGACTGGGCGGGCCCCGCTGTTGCAGGAGCCTGCCAGGGCTTCCACTGGGTCCTACTGCCTCTGGCTCCTGTCATCTTTGATAGGAACCAAGGGCAGATAAATATTAATTTTCTAAACTTTTTTAGGGGCCCCATGGGCCAGTTAGAATGGTCTAGCAGGCCGGATCCGGCCCCTGGTCCATATTTTGCCCACCCCTGCTGTAGGAGTACAGGTGGCGGAGCAGAGGCTGCAGGGAGGGGGGAGATGGGACAGGTGCCGGAGGTTAGGCCTGGAGGGCAGGCAGTGCAAAGAGCAAGTGGTAGTGCGGGGTGGGGCAGGAAGCCAACTATTTGACTTCTCCCTGTTGCCTGCTCCTCTCCCCCACTTCTTCCCCTACCCCCTTGTTACTGCTTTCCCCACTGAGGTAGTAGGGGGAATGAATTTAAGACGATCATCCAATAATTAGATTCTAGGCATGGAAAATTATAACTTTTTTATAAATCTTTCCTTTTCTAGAGTCTGATTATTGGAGGGGTCATCCTAAATTCAGGGTGGTCTTGGATTTAGGTAAATATGGTACTATAAAAAATGCATCTATTTGTTTTCACAACTTTCTAAAAGAACTTGGTATAGCTTATAGGTTTACATATTAACATGTTAACTGGAAGGTCAAATTTAATTAAAGCTATAAGTTTTGTAGTTTGTATGCAGCTATAGAAACTTGCAGTGATCATCTGGATTCTTACAAGAAAGAACTTTTGATGAAGATAAACAGCAATTTAACATGGGAAATTTGAAATTTGATCTGGGTAATTTGAAATAATTAGTTCTAAACTCCTAAAGAATCAGTATAAGTTTCAGGGTTGGGAAATGGCGCCAACTCAAAAACTGTAATTAAGGTGTCTCAAATTGGCTGCTTTCTTTCTAAACCAGCTACCACATTGGTTGTGTATTTATGTAAGAAGTCTTTAAAGTAAAAATTTGACTTTTTACTCTATTCCTCTTTACTAGTACAGTTCTCCATGCATATTCTTAAATCCCTCTGTTTTACCTAGAGTTTATATGAGTTTCCTATAACACACCTCTAGAAAGTCGAGACTTTTTTTTTAAATGAATGTTCCTTTCTCTGTCAGTCTGTTCATCATTTGCTGAAGCCAAATCCCCAAAGTATAGAGGAAAAAGAGGGTGGAGGGGGAAGATATGGAGGCTTAAGTGGCTTGTAACTACCAAAAAATATGGCTTGCATTTCACCAGGTTCAAGAATGTTTTCATATGTTGAATGTAAAAAACGCAGTTTAAGAGAAACCTGCTGTTGTGGGGTATTAAACGTGGTGGTGGAAGACCAGCTCATCCAAATAAGAAGTCAAACATACAGGGTGCGGAATCCAAGTTGTTTGTTACAAGAAGTATTGACCATCTGAGGATGTGCAACCGTCACATCATGGTTTTGAAGTTCACCACAAATTTGATCTTGGATTAACCTGTTAGGTAAACATAAGAAGAATTCAGTCTCTTCTGGGAGGATTGAATGAGAAGGTGGAGCTTTTATTCTGTTTAAGCCAGGTGTTCTGTCTTTAAATGAGGGTATAAAGAAGATGCATGTTCTGTAGATATGTATTTCTCTGGCAGCCACTATTTTTTTTTCAGGCATCATGCTGTTACATTACCATTGCATATTTATTAGTAGTGGAGATCTGAGCATAAATCACTTGTTTGGTGCTGTTTAACTCTGCTTGTTGTGGCGGTCGAGTGGTAGGCCGGGCTGTGGCCAGTAGCCCTGAAACGGCAGGCGGGTACTTTTGACCGATGGAGCGGAATTAGGCACTGAAGCGTATTGGTTGAACAAAGAGATTATTTACTTACGCCGTTGGTGTACACAGCGCAGGAAGAAGAATTGACTTAGGTTACAGTTGCAAACGTGAGCTCTCCGAGTAAGACAAAATGACATGAACGGCTTATCGGGCCTGCAGGGCACGGGGGTACGTCGGGACGGTCGGCGACGGGGAGTCGTTGGTGGGTGATCAGTCTGCCAAGTTCACTCCGAGATGTGCGCAGAGTTCTCTGACTTGGGTGGAAACTGCTTTAACTTTTATATGACTAACAAGCCAATCGCGAGTCACCAAATATGAATAATTTAGAACCGGCCAATGGTGGTGTGCATGTTTGCATAAAGTTGGCGGGAACTTTTTACTGCACCGGGGTTTTCTGCTGTAGCGGAAAATTCCACCGTGGCGAGAAATTCCACTGCGTTATAGGCATCAAATCAATGAAACCTTCCACTGTGACATAGGCACTCAACTACTGGGTTCTGACACTTGTAACAGGTCTGGAGGACAAGATTGGTTTGTTTTATTTCATTCGTGTGCTGCCCTTCCAACAAAGGCTCAGGGTGGCTTAAAATGACAGAATAACTTTTATTATTATGGAAACGGGAGCACAGGAAAAGAACAAAACAAAAACAGGAGTACAGCAAAAGAACAACGATTTTAAGGCTAGGGACAGACATTCAAAAAGCCTGAGCCTGAATTGATTCAATTTTTTGCAGGTTAGTCTAACCTGGCTAGGCTAAATCACTTCGTAAGTACACAGACATGAAGGCACTTGCCTTCAGTGGCTCGGGCTAGAAGCCTGGGGAGTGCTAGAGCAGCCTTCCCTTCCCTTCCACACTGCTGATCTGAGGGGGGTGTGGCCAGGCCCGGCAGGATTAGGGAGGGGGTCCCTGCTTCTTGATAACAGAGCACTTACCAGCTCTGTTATCAGCATTTATCACCCCATCAGAAAACAAACAGCCTCTCATTAGTTCAAATTCTTCTTAAAAAAAGGAACAGAAGGACATTGCCAGCTGAGCTGTTGATAAGCCGACACTGCTGTCTGCCACAGCACGGTCCAAGACTGTAGCCAGCATGTGGTGTTCTAACTAATGCTGAGGTGTCCATGTAAGGTGGAGGGGACAGGGGATCCCCGCTTAGCAGGGCATTGTGAGGGGAGGGGGAGAGGAGGAGGAAGCCAGGCAGATGCTGCTGTGCCTACAAGTCTCTGCTGAACTGCAGCCAGGACGCAGAGGGGAGGGGCCAGTTCTGCTGTGGAGGAGAGAGCTCTGCCCAGCCAAAGAGGATGTCGGGGGGAGTCTGATTTAATTTAAACCAGCAAGGGGTCTGGGACAGACATTGCATTAAACCGGTTTGACACAAATCAGTTAAACCTGATGGTACATTCAGCCAGGTTTCTCTCAAACCAGTTTCAAACCAGTTTATGTGCATTGGACATCTGTTCTGTCACAGGGTTAAACTGGTTTCTGTAATGTCTGTCTATAGCCTAAGGGAACTAGAATTAAGGCTGGCAAGCCAGTCAATTGACCAGTCAATGGACTGCATATATTTTTCCACCAGTCAAAGATTATAGCAATTTTACAAAAAAGAACTATACTCCTTTTTGGTAGTTTTCTTGACAGAACTACTTTTTAAAATTTGTTTTTTGACACATTTCTTAATGGAAAATTAGTGCTTTGTTCTGTGTATTATTTGTACCTATTGGCATTTTTTTTATATTTCACCAGTCAGCCAATTGATTGAACTTTGGTCAAATACCCAACCCAAATTAAAATATCTATATAAAGCAGAGATCCTAATTTAAACAGTACCTCAATCTCATTTTGTATGCTTAAACACCGGCCCAAATAGGAAGGTCTCATACCCTTCAGAAAGAGGTCCAGGTGTGGGCTCTGGGTGGAGGCCAGGGAGGGAGTTCCAAAGCCAAGGATAAGATGGTAAGGTCAAGAAACTATCTACAGTTGTGCCTCTAAGCCACTGTTCACAAGATAATCACACAGTTTTGGGAAATTCAGGGTAAATTTATTAGTGTATAAAAAGCCTTGATCTGGCATCATGTGTTACAAACATGAATTGCAGAGACTTTTAGTTCTTAACTACTCCTCACTTTGTGTTAGAGAAGCCCTCAAAGGAAGTCTCTCTAAATCTGTGGAGCTTCAGATATTTACTTGTCTTCAAGTTGAATCTTAATTCCTAGAATTTTCCATTAATCAGCACCCATGATCTTTTTAATAGACTTCTATCACTGAATGCAAACTGCTACTTGGCTAAAGGTCTTGCATCCCTGTATTTTAACAGTTTATTTCTTGATAAGGCGCAATTTGGAGCAGTGGTTCTCAACCTGTATTGGTTCGAGGCACCCTTTGTTTGATTGGAGACTCCTCTTTAACTTGTTTTTTTTTTTTTTTTTGTGAATTGAATAGCACCCCATTTCAAAACAAAAATTAATTTGTATTACAGTGCTTACCTCCTGCTCGGTAGTGGAGGTGTAGCAGCAGCAGATGGGTATGAGCCTCAGCCCATGCTTCTCTCCTCACACGGTGGCACCTCCTCATGTCAGCACCCTGGTTGAGAACCAATGGTCTAGAGCAGTGGTTCCCAGTCTTTACAGATCCATAACCTGTTTTTTTGTTTGTTTGGTTTATTTTTTTTAAATACAACTTCCATAGAATTCATGATTTAGAGCCTCGTAAAACAGAATTTGGGAAATCTGAAGTTTAGTTTTAGTTTTATAAAGATAAATTTTACTCAGGTTTCTTTCAGTAAAGCTACCTGTCAATTATAAACAAGATGCAGCAAATCTGTTTAAAGAGTCCATGGCCTACAAGTTATCTGTGACCTTCTAACCTTCCTTATTTAAATATGTGGTTGTTAACTAAAATGGGGATCTGAAGTTAGCTGCATTCACTTTGTTCTCCTTTCAGGATAGCTGGTGTCTAGTTTTGATTTCACTGGAGAAATGTATGTGTTGTAAAATGCCCATGTATGAAATGCCTAGGTAAAATTGTTTCAGTAGACTTAAAGCAAAAATAAACTTTTTTTTTTGTATTTAGGTGAATTTTGGGTTTTCACTGATGTATAATTCACCTAGTTTGAATCACTGATGCTTCCTGTCGATTGTAGAATATTTTCTGTTGAGTAGGAAATATTTTAATTTTTCTTGTCTGAAAATGGAAGGCTGTTTTTGCAAACACCTCAACTTTTTCACAGTCCAGCTCATACGCGGAGGATCCTATTTCATTTCTGTATCAGAAAATGGTTGTAAAGCAGCTTCTGGAGAGGGAAAAAAAAAAAAAAAAGATTGGCTGTCCTGAAATAATGTGTGTATAATGTAATCTGTGCTGTAATGTATATTATTGGAAACAGCTATGTTCTAATGGGTTTTAATTATTTCTTATATTTTAAACAATTCTGATATTTTGTGTTTCTTAGGGTCATGATGAAGAAGCTGTTGTGGATATGGGCAAAACCAGCTCTACTGTCAACACAAACTTTGAGAAAGAAGAACTAGAGAGTAAGTATTTTTATGCCCCTATCGTAGAATGAAAAGGGGCCTATTTCTCTTTCTGTGCAGCACATAGTGCTCATTAACAGTAATTAAAGTTTTACATGATTGATTGCAACATAAAATTTTATGAACAAAGCCACTATGCCTAATGATTTTTTTATAGCCTTTATTCTTTGTTTAGTATGCTGACTAGTGCTCATCTCTCTGGTTGGAAATCTTCCTGTGCAATTGCCATTCTAAAAAAATCACTTAAAAAATTGCTCTTTGAGAAAAGCCTTAATCTAGAAAATGTAATGAGTTTTTAAACTTTTCCAGTTAGGGCCTAGAGCCTGAAAAATAATCCAACTGTAATTGTTCCTGGTAAGAGAGATTTTCCTAGGCGAGTGCTACAGAATCTAAGCTACCTTTTTTATGGGAAAAGTGAGGGATGAACTCTTGTGACTGTAAATATATGTATATCCTTAAAATATGGATTGTGAAAAATGGAGGAGGGCTCTCTTTGCACACTGCTTATAAACTTCTTACTCTGTAGTCCAGTGAGAAAGTATGCCATTCTTCATTGCTGCTGTGTACGGTGCTTTGCCCCTCAGCAAAACTGGCCAAAATTTGGGTCAGTTTTAGGGCCCCTCAACATTTTCAGGTAAAGGTGTGATGGCATCTGTGTGATCCATGCAATCATGCCTCCTGCTGTGCCACAATGACCAGCTCAGATTAACAGATTAATGTTACTGAAGAAATAACAGTAGAAGTGACGCAAGAAAATAATGCAAATTGCACTTAGATAAACTACAAACAGAAAATTTTGTGTATTAAGTTAGAAGAAAAAAAAGTTGAAACAGATTTAAAGGTAGAAGACCATGAAATGCATAAAAAATGGTTGGTTTTGTTTAGTGACCATATCAGATTACAAAATAGTCATAAAGGCAGCTCAGTCTGAAACGATACACAAGACCACTTACCTTTTCTCCCATTCAGGTTCCATTTTAAGGTCTATTATAGGCCCCTTCTGTGTTTATCTACAGAAATGTGGTTAATACTCAATTTGGTTAATCTGCAAAATGGGAATAATGCTCCACCTCAGAGCATCCTGCGATTTAGTTTGTGTGGTACTTTAAGACCTTAATAATAGTGGGTTACCATTTGGTAGAAAATAAGTTTTTGTTTGTTTTAGTTTCTGTCTCCATTCCACATTTCTAAAATGCATCTTTTTGCTTAGTTTTGTTACAACATTCTTCTTTTTAAATGAATTGTCTTTGAGCAAGCACTTGCATTAATAATGCGATGGGATAGGCCCACAAATAAGTTACTATTATTACTTATTCAGTTCATTACATATAGGCCTGCCTTCTGAAAACACATTTTTGTGGACTTTTCAATAGATACCAGTTGGTTTTACTTGAAACATAAGTGAACTTGCAGTGTGCTATCAGCATTCATATCCCTAATTTTATTGCAGTAATTTTGTTGAGCTAAATGTGGAGTAGGAAACGTGAAAGGTTAAATGATTAACGTTTAACTGATAAGTGCAGTGATAACTAGTTAGCTTACTGATTTATCTTTTAATTCTGTGTGGGCGCAGTCTGACAGGGAAGGGAGGGAAGGAAAGATGTGTGATGCCCTAGCAGGAATCGGCAGAGAAGGCAAGAGGGAGGGAGGAGCAAGGAGGAGGGAACAGGGAGAGAGGAGGGAACTAGTACCCATAGCCTAAAAGGAAAACAGCAAGCAGCTTAATGACCATCCAGTTTTCTGTTTTAAAAAAATCCCCAATTTTCAGTTTAAAAAATATATAGTGGTGTTTCATATAAATCATGGGAAAATGTGGATTTGGGGTTCCTTTAGGGCTTTTTTTAAATTGGAGAAAACCAGGATCCCTGCTAATGACTTGCCAATTAAGTGGGTGGCTGTTGGTTCACAGGTGATCCCTGCCTCCCAGCACAGGGTTTCACATGGGTTGTGCTATCTGTCTGGGCCTGCCTCTTCCCCCCTCTCCCCACAGTCAAAGGGCTTTGGAGTGATTCTCAGCAGCAGCTGTCCCCCAGCTGCTGCATTATTGGTTAATCATTTAACCAATCTAATTAGAAGAAGTTAAATGAATATATTTACAACTATATTTACATTTCATAAGGGGTATGGAAAGGTGTAGGATGGGGTTGCCAACCCCCAGCATACATGCCAGAGCATGGCATGTGAGGTCATTTGACTCAGCACACCACAGCCAGCCTGGGCTTTGGGCAGCTGCCTCCGGCCACGGAGCCAGGGCTGCTTTCAGCAAATGGCAGGGAGGCTGCAAGCCCTGCTGTGAACAGCCCGAGCTCCATGGCAGGCAGCAGCTGCCCAGAGCCCGGGCTGGCTGTAGCAGGCAGCTGGGAGGCTGCAACCAGTGCACCAGGGCCTGGAGGCCCAGCCCAGCTCCATGGCTGGGGATGGCTGCACGCATGCCTTGGTGCATAGCAGGGAAGGGGCCAGGGCAGCATCCACCACGAGCAACAAGCCAAGCTGGAGCTCCGTAGACTTTGGTGTAGCTGTTTGTGGCCTCTCTGCTGCTTGCTGTGAGCACTGTGTATGGCAGGGGCCTATCTAGAGCCCTGACTGGCTGTGGCAGGTGGCCAGGAGGCTGCAAGCTGCTGCACCAAGGTCTGCAGAGCTCCCATCTAGCTTGTTGCTGGTGGCCGGTGCACATATGCCTCTTGGCAGACAGTGTGGGATGGGCTGGGGTTGTGCTGCCCTGACCCCTTCCCTGCCATGTGCCCCAAGGTGCATGTAGCTGCTTCTGGCCACAAAACTGGGTTAGGGCTCTGGACATTGGTGCAGCTGTATGCAGCTTCCTTGCTGCAGTATAACCCTGGTTTCTCCCTCACCATCTGTCCAGAGGTGCGTGTACACCTGCTGCCAGCAGCGAGGACTGGGTCCCTTGCAATTCCTCTGCTGTCTGCCCCTGGCATGCCAAGTTGCGGTATGGGTTGAGGTTGGGATGTGTTTGGCATTCTGGCCAAAAATGTTGCCAGCCCCTTTTGTAGGAAACAGTGTGGTGGTAGTACTCCTAGAAAGTATCAGTTATTAGAATATATTGATTTGCAATGCTGGGGAAACCTTTTCCTACAGATCTGATAAATAATCCAAGTACAGCGTATTCTCCAGGTAAATGTTTTAAAGCCTCTAGCTATTTCTGTTTCCCCTGTGCTAATGTTTATTGTTAATTTTTGAGAAGCCAAGTATGATGTTCTAGGATTTTGAAACACAACCAGAAATGCGTTTAATTCTTATTAACTTAATAATACATAATATACCTACTGTAGTATAGCATTCAGCTTCATTCATTTTTTTTATGCAGATGTATGCACATCATTGCTAGCACTTCCAAAACTCTTATCTTGATACTTAAGCACTTGTAGAGCCTATGTGTAATAATGTCAGTGGAACTGATACTATAGTATCAAAACTGTCTTCTGTGTCTGTTTTTGAGAGCTTTTGGTAGGTCAGACTTCTATGCTGCTTGATACTGAAGATGCTAATGGAAAGAAAATAGAAGGATAAATCTTGTTTTTTGTGGAGCCAGGAATGGAAAATAGGGAATCTAGTCTGAGTTTGAAAAAACTTTCATGTCCAGTAGGGGTACTGTTCATATTAGAAACTCAACTGAAGTTCCAGAAGTGGAAATGTGAATGTAAATGGGACAGAGATATTTTACATCTGTCTAGTTAAGCGCAAACTAGTTTTGGATAACACAGTGGCAAAAGGAACAGTCAAATTGTGTGTATGACAATTGAGAAGACTGTGTGTGTGTGTGTGTGTGTGTGTGTGTGTGTGTGTGTGTGTACTACAGTGCACTGCTCTCAATTGAAGTTATTGGGCACTGCCATGAAGTAATACCTAATTTTTTCTGTGGAAGCAGTAAGATGAGGAGTGAAATTTTCAGAAGCATCTTGTTCTTAGCTTCCTAACTATCTGATACCATAAATAGGGATAATAACCGTAAGTGAGGTGGAAGTTCTCAGCAACTTTCTGTTGAGAACAACGTTTAAGCAGATCCTAAACTGTTGATGTGGCTTTGATAGCCAGCGTTAACCAGGGATCCTGGTTTTCTCTGACTTAAAAATTATTTGGGTTGGTTTTTGTTTTTTGTTTTTTTGTTAGAGGGAAAAAAAGTATCCCCAAATCCACATTTTCCTGTCATTTTAAATGAAACACCACTAATATATAGATACTAGTGAATTGTCCGTCAAGAAGGGGAGGGGAGCTTGCACGCAGCCGCCCCCATCACCCACTACCCCATGCTGCTGCTCCGCATCTGGTCATGCATGCCCCCCTGACCCCCCCCCCTTCTCCCCCAGCTCTGCTGGAGCCATGCCCTGCCCATCATTCTTGATGTAGCACTGGCTGGATCCACGCCCCCCAAGAGTTATGGACAGACAGACAGACGGACTAAGCCTATATATATATGGGTCAGACCCATATATATATATATGGGACAGACAGACAGACGGACTAAGCCCCTCTCTATTTGGAGGGGCGTCTTGAATTTATCTCCCCAAAGCAGTGGGGCTAGACCCCCACATCCTTCTTTTGCTCCCTCATCCCTAGCTGCCATTTGCTGTTTGCTTTCCCCCCCCCCCACCTGTTTCTGTCTGCCTGCTGCCCTTGTCACTTCCCTCCTTTTCTTCTTCCGCTTTCTCCCAACCCTGCCCAGTGCCTGCCTCCTCTCCTCCTTTTCCCCTCCTCCCTGCTGCTTACTGTCTGGATGGCAACTCCAGCCATGACTGGATTGGGGCTGGAGGTAGAACCAAACCTGCAGGTACGCAGCTGAGGGAGGAAGGTAGGGGGGCAAGTGTCTGGGTGAGGGCAGGTGGTGGGTGGGGGAGGGCAAGCTGTGTGGTTTTGCCTGTGCTCCACCCAAGTTGCACACCATGGGTTTTCCCTATGTGCTTTCCCCCTGCCCCACCCCAACCATCCTTCCCTGCCATGCGTTCCACCCTGGCCCACACAGCTGGTGGCTCAGCTCCAGCATCTGCGCTGAATTTGGAGCCAAAGCCAGAGCTGAACCACTGCCTGCCCCAGGCTGGTACTTGGATCCAGGATGAGGCTTCGCCCTCCCCCGCACCCCCCCCCCGGTGATTGAGGTGGGGAGACCTCATCTTGAATTTGAGTAAGTGTAGTATATTGTTGCAATTTAAACAACAAATTCTTGGCTTCATTTTTACCTTGAGTTGCAGGCATTTTTATATAGAATAATAATATTTTTATTCTACAATCTTTAAAATGACCCAGTTCAACTAAAAAGGCAAAGATTTGAGATTTGCATTTGTTTAATAGTAGTCTGGTTCCACATACAACCTCAGTAAAGAGTCTTTTGTTTCTAACATAGTTTTCCATGGCATAAATCCAAGAAGCAGATTGCACATTTAAAGAGGGTTCAGTAGCTATTTTATTCTCAGACTTCCCTTTGCAATGTTATTGTAAGTTGGGTTAATATTTTAAGTGACACGTTGTCTTGGGTACGTTGATCTTTTAAACTCTTAACTTTTTGTTTAACTAATTGTAATAGATAATTTTCTGTATCTGAGTCCCTCTTCTTGCCAGCTGTTTTTTCCATTTTCACTTTTCCCCCTGGAAGTTGTTTATATAGGTAGGGTAAAGACTTGTGAAGTAATTGTAACAATTTTGGCAACTTTAGTAACGTGTTTTCTCAGTACCAAATGGAAATAGCATTTATGATACTGAAATGCAAACTTCTGGATATAGGTAGAACTTATACTGTAAGCGGTAATAGAATCCTTTGCTGATTTTTAGGAATCTTTTAGCCTGTAAAAGTTTACCATTTTTAATATTCAATCTTTAGATGCATTTAATTTGCAGCAGTTATTTAAGAAAAGCACAGCCCTTTAAATGGTATGTCATAAATTGCCCTAAATTCTCCATAGAGAACAGATTGTACAGAACAGTGTAAACTGAAGTAAAGAAACAGCTTGTTGTAGTCATTTATAACCTTTTAAGTAAAAGGGTGGTATAGGGACATGACATGAGGGACATAAAATGTTAATATTATAGTGCCGAGTTTGTGATGGGCAGCATAGGGTGTTTCACAGGATTGTCAAACTGTAAGTCTTTGAAGTCTTCAGTCTCAAAAAAGGGTCCAGAAGAAGCAACCCCTTGTAACAAAAGCAGAGTTGA
>NW_005842022.1:720561-724590 GCF_000455745.1 Alligator sinensis | reverse complement strand
TCTTAAGAACCCTTTTTGTAAGGAATCGGCAGAAGATATGCTGAAGGGTCAGAGTCCCTTTTCTTTTTTTTGTATTAAGGTTGTAGTTCTTGCTAGTGTGTGCTCACATGTGCTCTTGCTGTCCTGTCAGTTTGATGTTCGTGTCTAGTAGTTTTTTTCCTTTTTGGAAGGGGAAGGGGGGAGCCTTTATTGCTTGTAAAAAATAAAAGTTTGCAAATAGTGTTGTGAATGGGTTGTATCTGCACCCCCTTGTGTTTTAAACACTGTATATATTCTGGATTAGGCCCCCTCTACGTGTTGCACTTAAGGTGCGATTAACTGGTTAATCATGCCTTAAGTTGTGACCCAGCTACATGTTCAACCAGTTCATGGCTTGATAAAATAAGCAATAAGCTCTGATGGTATTACACGTTTTTTGTGTGATAACTTTGTAGCTTGTTCTAATCACGCCATTAATTGAAGTGGCCAAGTGCTCCCCTGTGGCTGGGAGCCACATCAACTGAGGGATGCACCACTGACTGCCAGCCCTGCAGCGGGCCAGGCTTGCATTGCACCTTTTACCTACACAATGGAGGTAGAGGAGCCCCCAGTATTCCAAATCCTACATCTTGCCCTTTCAAATTTTTTCCACAATTCTTTAATTTGTGAACAAGAATTTTTAAAATCTTAGTCTGATTTTTGTCCCATATTTTGACTGGTGTGTGGCTCTCTTTCACCCCAACAGAACTAAGCTCTGGTAGACCTGCTTTCTCTTTCAAGACTAACAGAAAGGCGGCAGGCTTCAGTAGAATCTGCTCCTTCAGCAGGATAATTGGGCCCAGCCATCTGATGTAAGATATGGGGGACAGACAAATTTCTTTTCCAAAAGATGCCAAGTGTTGGCTCTTCTCACAGATGAAATGTTGGTTCCGGTCCTGAGACCCAAGCATTAGGTGGGAGCTACCAGGCCAGAACCCCCATGATTTGTATCACTGGCATCAGATTCTTTCTACTAACCATAAATGATGTCTGTTGGATGTAATTACTGATGATATCGCCTCCTACCATGTTGTTGACCAGGTATTATATCAGTGCTTAATGTCTACAAAAATGACTCGTCATTCTAATTAATTTTGTGGAAATTGACTTGTTTCTGTCTTACTGTAGTAACTGTTCTGATTTTTGAAGCTTCTGTATTGCCTCTATGATTTGATTGATTAATACTTCTTTTAAGCAAGTATAGCAAGAAGAACAGGCTTTCCAGTGAAACTACTGTCAGGTATATAACATGTAAAATAAAGTCTATTTCATTATGTAGTTAAATACATTTTGTATTTCTATTGTGTTTGATTATATATTTAAATACAAGTACAGAATACCAAATTATTTGGAGCAAAGTAAACATCTCCAACATACTGGGAATAATTAGGTACAGCAAGTAATTTCAGAATGGTGTATAGAAGATTGGGAAGATCCAAGATGGGAGTGAGCAAAATACATCCTGTAAGCCATATCCAGTCCACCTGTTGATCCTGTCTGGCTTGTTGTCTGCTGCCGGGAGCCTGATGAGGGAGGGCTGTGCCCTGCGCTGCTCCATTTTGCTGCAGCTGGGTCTGGGCTGGGGTGCCTAGACTCCTCCACCCACCCCTCCTACCCCTGCCTAGCTTCTTGTTGGTGCTGCACAGTCCTGGCATTGCAGTTGCCAGCAGCCAGGCCCGCAGAGGATGCGGTGCAATGTAGCACACTGAGTAGCTGTCCCACCTGCCAGCCCCATATTCCCTCCTTAGGCTTGTGACAGCGGCTGGCAGGCCAGATACAATCAGTTATCCTCATTTCTCCCCCTCCCCCTCAACTTGCCTCCAGCCCAAATAATTGCCCTCCCCTGATCTAAGCGAATCTAAAACAAATTGTAGTTTCAAGGCACATTTGGCTCTCCTTAGTTATCATTTGCAACTGCAGTATTTGTTATAAACTGATTGCCACCTCCCCTTTAACTTCCCCCAAACTAGTACAGAAAAGAGTTTGGTCTGAATACGGGCATTTAGTGCCAAAGACCAAGAACTATCTGTAATCTCCAAAGGAGAATTATTTTATTTTTATTTTATTTTAGAAGCTGTTGAACAACATCCTGTTCTTTAGTGGCAAGTTCATGCTTGGTTACTGCCACGGTTCCATTAAAACATCTGTATTTTATTACAATTTGTAGAGGAAAACTTTACTCCTGTGGTTTGTTTTGTTTTTTAAATGCTGAATTAAATGCATTAATAAACATAGTTTTTAACAAGACATTTTTAAAAAAGCATTTCTCAACCTGTGTCCCTCATATTAAAGTTTTTTTTTACAGTAAAATTTTGTACCTTTAACATAATTGAATAGCCATCAAATCTTAGGTAACTAACCAATTAAAGATATGCTAGAGTCATCGAATTGGAGTGGCAGTGAATGTATTCATTAAATCTGTATGCATTCGTTAAAATGACCTTGATGGGTGCTTTTTATAATGTATTTGGTGCAAAGAAAACAAATAGGCACTCTTACGATTTGTTCCTGAGCTCCACCTGGTAGTGCAAAGTGGGGATATGGGAAAGCTGGCATGTCAAAGCTCTTCGTGGTGTACATGGAAAAGGAGGGATTTGGAGTCTGTATCTGTTCCCTCACTCTGTTCCTCAACTCCAGCTGCTCCTCCCTCCAAATGCATCCTTATCCTCTTTGTCTCTGTTCTGATTTCTGTAATCACCTTGGTTTTTCTTTCTTTGTTCTTTTATTCTCTGTACTTTTCAGCAGTGTTCTTCAGCTGATTTCCCAGTCTGCTTTCTCCGTCTTGTCATGGTAATATTGTGAGAAAAGAAACTCAAAGTTTGGACAGCCTAATGGTTTGCTAAGCTGTCATTCTTTTATGTGTTGGTCCTGTTAGATGTTGTAGTGGAGTCTGCAATACCTCATGAAGTTAAACTAGGTTTCAGATGCTTTCCATCATAGTTTTATTTTTAGTGATAGTTTGGATGGCAGCCACAGGCCTGCAGCTTTTCTTACCTTGATTCCATCTTTCTTCTCTTTTGGACTAAGCTTATACCACTCTCCCTAATGGCAGGCAGCATGTTTGTAAACTATAGGGTATTTATCTAGTCTTACGTAGAATCATAGAAGTAGGGTCGGAAGGGACCTTGTAGATCTTCAAGTCCGACCCCCTGCCTGGGCAGAAGGAAAACTGAGCTCAAATGACCCCAGCCAGGTAGGCATCAAGCCTCTTCTTAAAGACTCCCAGGGTAGAAGCCAGCACCACTTCCCTTGGAAGTTGGTTCCAGATTCTAGCCGCCCTAACTGTGAAGTAGTTCTTACGGATGTCTAATCTAAACCTACTCTCCAACAATTTGTGGCTGTTATTCCTTGTTATTCCACGGGGCGCTAGAGGAAACAAGGTCTCCCCTAAACCCTTCTGGTCCCCCCCTAGTGAGTTTATAGATGGTCACCAGGTCCCCTCTCAGCCTTCTCTTGTGAAGGCTGAACAGGTTCAGGTCCCTTAGTCTCTCATTGTAGGGTCTGCCCTGCTGTCCCCGGATCATGTGGGTGGCCCTCCTCTGGACCCTCTCAATGTTGTCCACATCCCTCTTGAAGTGGGGCGCCCAGAAGTGGACACAGTACTCCAGCTGTGGCCTGACCAGTGTCACGTAGAGGGGGAGGGTCACCTCCTGGCCCTACTTGAGATGCACCTGTGGATGCACGATAGGGTCTGGTTAGCCCTGCCGACCGTGACCTCGCATTGTCGGCCCATGTTCATCTTGGAGTCAATAATGACTCCAAGATCCCTTTCTGCCTCCGTGCTCTCAAGAAGGGAGTTTCCCATCTTATAAGTGTGCTGCTGGTTACTACTGCCCAAGTGCATCTTCATGATGTAGAAGTAGCCTGCAATTTAAAACCAGCTTGGTTGTTTTCAAATCTTAAAGGATTTTTAAAGCTGTAACACTTATTTTTTGCACATCTATCAACTTCATTTTTATCAGAATGCATATGCAAGTACTCAATGTTTAAAGCTTCCAGTAAATATAAATA
>NW_005842022.1:713788-720530 GCF_000455745.1 Alligator sinensis | reverse complement strand
TAGGGAAACGTGTGCATAAATAATTATATTTATGGTAGTTGCTAGACAAGAGCAACTTTTTTCTTTTTTAAAAAGAGTCTTACTGAGATGCTTTGAAGTGTCCCTCTTCCCTCTCACTAGTCTGGGAAAGAACCAGGAAATCAGGTACAGTAACTCTAATACAAAGGATATTACAAAAAATAATGTCGTTAATCTTACATTTCAGTTACTAATCCTATTTTATGCAAACTTGACTTTGTCACCAAGGAGCTTGTGCTTCTGACAATTAAAACTGCTGAAAGATATTTAAATCTATTCATAATAATAATGGCTGTAAGCACTAAATTACCTTTTGAAGGATTTTCAGTATCTGAGCTTGGATAAAGTAATGTTCATCTCTGAAGTTCTATATACTAAATTTAGTAGCATGCAGTCTGCTAATCCTATTGATTTATTGGTTTAAGCTAGTTCTTTAATAAGCTTTGTTTGAGATTTGGCAGTACTATCTATGTAGGGATGGTTTTGTTTTTCTTTTTGAATGAGTAAAGGTTTGAAGGTCATATAATAATTCTGTTATCTCTCTGAAAGTCTATTTGAGCTGTTTATCTAAAACTTGCAAAAAGCAAGACTTGTGAGGTAAAGTAATATCTTGTATTGGACCAGTTTGTGTATTTAGGAGAGATGGAGACAAGATGTCAGGATTCAAGCACCCTGTATGGGGAGGGTGAGGGTTGGTAGTCACAATCTAATCTAAGTACAGATGAATAAAGTTATTAATTTGTTTTTAGGCCCATTCACAGATACCAAAGCCCACAGGTTTTTAGTTGTATTTTTGTATTTTTTGTCTTTGTTGACTTTAGGGCTCATTATATATTAGGAGTAAATGCCTTCTGTTAACTTCTTTATTTCACAGGTGATAACTGTCTGCTTCTCTTTCAAGTGACCAAATTCATTTAACATAATTATGTTAAATTGAAACGGTTCTAATTTTGTATTTAGCTTGAACTGTGACTGCTTCTTTCCCAGGCCTGATGAAACCAAAAGCTCATTTCCCAGAACAATCTCCAAAAGACAGTAGGTTGCTGGCTGCAATGGCCAATTTGATTTATAATTGCAGTTAATGCAAAATGTTGCACAAAGTACCTTTGCCCTGGAGTTTTCTTCTAAAACCACTGTGGGGTTGAATCCTACTGGGCAATGGTACATTTTGCTTTACCCTAGCTGTGTACGTTCAAGTTTCTCTGTTATGTGTGTATTTCAAGAGAGGTATTTACCTGTATTAGTGTGAAGTCAGGCAGAAGGCAGGGTAGATTTGCACCTTTATAGACTGACTTAGTTTATGAATCTTTGATTTAGTCTTTAGGGTGCAAATCTACTCTGCCTTCTTCCTGTTGCAAAAGGAGGAGGAATAGCTGCAGATTCTGATCTTAGCGGAACTTGGGGGCTATTTACTCACTGTGCCATCCACATGAAGGGTGGCCTTGAACCAGTTTCACTTTTACATCAACCTACAAAATGAGTTATGTATGGTTGGAGATGGAGGTGTAGTATCTTACATACCTAATATACTCTCTGAGCATATTTTTCTTTAGGGGCTAGGGAGTTCATAGTGTCACCGAACATTTGGTCTTCCCTGAAGGTTTGTGCTCAGTGAGAGTGCTGTAATACCTGGGCTTACCATGAGATCCTTTCAGGGGTGCTGAGGGGTCCCACACAGTATTTACATTGTTTTTGTGTACAAATACCCATACATTTTAGAAAGTAAACCCAGGTATTTCAAATAGGAATTTGTAATATTAACAAATTTTGACCTGTTGTAGTTTTCCGAGTTCTTTGCAACAGAAAAATTTCTGTATTTATTTATTTATTTATTTATTTATTTATTTTGCATTAAAAAAAGAGTGAAAGCCAAGACCTGGCACTTTCCCCAAGAGATGCCTTGAGTCTAATGAGGTTGAGAACCACTAGTCTGAACTGTAACACCTAGCCTATAATTAGGGCTGGTTATAACTAGCTTCAGCAATAGATCTTCAGTGAAATACTGAGTCGCTGTTTAAATGGAAGTTATAGCAGTAAGCTGGATTTTTTTCCAATTTTTTCATTGTATTTAAAAAAAAAAACAAACCAAAAAGTTTGACCAGTTCTGCCTATAATGCAACACTGTCATGAAAGTGATCATATTATTACAAGTTTTGGATTTGGGTAAGAAACAGAGATATTTAAAATAAGGTGGTTATTGCATGCAAGATTATCGTATGCAACATAATTAATCTTTTGTGGATAGCAGTGACTGGGGAGCATACTTCTAAAATACTCTTGTGAAATTAAATGCAATTTAAAACTTTTTATGAAAAAATTGTGTAAATTTGCGCACACACTTTTTCACTACGAGTAAAACATTTAAAATTTTTAATGTAATTACTAATATCAGTGTCGGGATATATTACTTATATATAGTTATGCTTTTAGCTTGCTTCTAAGAAAAGATAGTCCGTGCCCAATTATGCAGCTTTCACATAGGTTGTATAAGCTATTTGTAGGCTTCTTACAGGTGCCGCTACAGGGTACCTGCCTTTAAAGGTCTCCTAGTGCCTGCAGTCTCTCTCCCTATTTCAGTATTCTCACCTGCCATGTCTTGATGTAAAAATTAGTAGGACAGGCTACACAGAGGATAAGGCATGTTTTGAAGAAGTAGGCTGTTGTCTGATCCGTGGCTTCCCTCCCAGCCTATCTTTGCTTTTACTCCAGCTGAGCCCTCTAACTTGGGGTCCATGGTGCAGGGCTCAGCTTCGGTCACTCCTCGTGACCTCAGGTTCCAAGCTCTGCGATGTCCCCTGTGTAGGCAGCTATGGGCCTCGAGTCCTGTTTCCCCCTGCCACCTTCCTGTCTTACAGTCCAGGCAGGTTTGGCCTCATTCAGCCACAGAATGTACTCTGATCCTTTATCCTCTGTCTACTCAGCTGAATTTCAAATTTGGGGTGTCCCCAATCACCCCTGTTCGTGGACCTCTGCCTCCCCTTTAACCACAAACCAGTCCTCTGGCTGAAATATGACAAACATAAAATACCAATGCCGATCCCAGCTCAAAGAAATGTCCTGCACAAGGTTTGCCACACCTCCTTGGTTTGCTCACCTTCCCTTCACTCGGGGATCCCTCCTGAGTCATCTTGCCACAGTGTGGGCTCCTGACCTTGCACCTGCCCGGGAAGGTTCTGTCCCCGATGGCTTCCACAGCCAGACTGCCTTTTCCCGGCCTGAGGATGGAGCTTATGCAGGGCACTCTGGGTCCCCTGATCCCTTTACTTCTGCCCCGTTGGGTCATCTGCCTTTCCTTGCACCTGGACCTGGTGGCTGTCTTTGCTTCAGGCTCCTCTGCCTGCAAGTTTGCCTCTGGCATCACCAAAGGGACACGGGTAGAAGGCACAAGGAGACAAAGGTGTAAGGAAGGCGGGAGTGGAGGGGTGGGGGGAGGGGGGAGGAGGAAGGGATTCAGAACCAAGAAACAAGGAAATCAGGGGAAGGGACCTCAAATCAGGGAAGGGATGCACCGGCAGACAGCAAGGTAAGAGGGGGAAAGGAGGCAGGGCAGGAGAAAAGGGCCAGACACCTCTAGATCCCCTTCCCATTTTAGTAATGGGGTAGGGGCCCTGTTGTTCTATTTAAAAACAAACTAAAAATAGTTTTCATAATGCCAGTATGTATGAACTATATCATATCAAGCTGCACTAATTCATCCACACGATAACTATCACAGCACGAAGAAACAAATTGTTGTCTCTGCATTCAGACCTCTTTGGTAGTTCTTTCAATCATTGTCAATACCCCGTTTGTGTTTAGAATTCCAGTTTGTAAACTTGTCGTAGGTGCCTGTTTGCATGTTCAAAACTATGTGTTCGTACAAATAGATTGACACCTGTGCTCAGAGTGATTGTGGCTGCAGTCAAGGAAGTTGTGGGCCTAGAACATGTTAGAAGACCTTCTGGATGTTGAAAACAGGATATTGGTGTGTACACAAAGTCTGCTAATTAGTTTACATCACTTCAGCATTTCAAAGGCAAGCAGCTGCATAGTGGTTACTGTACTTAGTTCAGGTGGGAAAGTTTTAGCTTCTCCGCAGGTCCTGGATAGTCTTTTGTGGAAGGAAATTTTTTAAAGAAAATTGTGTATATGCATTGTAATTTTTTGAGTGGATTACATAATTCCTTTGCATTATTGATCAGGTTTGGGTTCAGTTATAGTCCCGTTCAGTTAGCCCTAATTAAAATCTTGGAAGCATGCCAAGAGCTGGACCCTGTAGCTCAAAAAGGAATCCTGATTGGTTAAATTTCAATTAATTCAGATGCCTAGTATTGCTGAAGCAGTACCACTGATTGGGTCCTAAATTCATGTGGTCTTAAATTTTGATACATTCTTTAGAAGTGGTACTTAGCAAAAGCGGTCTCATTCCTTAGTTATTGTATTTCAGTGGTGGTGGTCTGTCTTATAGTAGAACGTTGACCACTATAAAAAGTTAAAAAAAAATACTACTTAGATGCATTTCACAATGGGTTTGGGATACATATACAGACCTCTGTTGGCTGCTTATATTCTGCTGAGTTTGCATGTTGCCAGAAAAAACACTTCCTGTTCCTGTTGTAAAGGCAGCCTTCTGTAGTACCTTTCTAAATAGTATAATCTAAAACCTTCCCTGAGAATACCCATGCGTGTAGTTAATTTTTTCCCCTGAGATTTGTTTTAGAAGGCATTGAAGAGGTTATTACATATACAGAATTTTCTATTAAAAGTCTAATGTCAAGAATACTATTCATAATGTTGTTGTGAATTTCCTTCATTTGCCCCATCATTGAAGCATGGGTAGTACCTTACCGTGAAGAGTTTTTTGAGCAGGGAAAAATTACCAGATGTTTAAAGGACTTACTATTGGAAGTAAAAGTGGATGCATTTTTATTTTCCTTTTATAACTTTATTTTATGACTACAATGTACTGATTTGAGGATACATTATTTTAAACTTTAATAAATGGCTTATGTAAAGGGGTAAAGTTTTGTATTGATTGTATGATGATGCTATAGGTCAAAATTTTTCAAATGGAGGCCTTTGACAGATGCTCTATTTTGAAGGGCTTCAAGTGCCATTGAAGCAAGGGTGCAAACACTTGTGGCCAAAGCAGCAAATCAAAAAATGGTTGAAGTGGTTCATAAATGGCCCTTGAAAAAGAGGAACATCTTTTTGAAGTGCTCCATGCCTTCATGGCCAATTTGAAACGCACTGAGGTTCTGACAGCTTTAAATGCTTGTCTGTCTAAAGCTGCATCTAAGGTCTGTCTAAAGTTAGGCTACAAAACCCATGTTTTAAGTAAATAAGTGACACTTCTAAAAGTCAGACCACTATGTTGTAAACAAGGGCTGAGAAGTTGCAAGGGGGTGATTCAGTTGGAGTGAATCTAATTCCAAAATCTGAGTGACGGGTGGGACTGCCCTTTTATATAGTTTTGTTTTGACTGGGAAAACCAATACCTGGTGAAGTGTTCTTGGTATACCAGTTCAGTAACATTGCCAGCAGTCAAGTAAGGACTGCTGGCAATAAGGTTGATCCCCACCTTATTGTTGTGGCCAGGATTCTTTTATGCCTTACAAATGGCAAAACAAGGGAGCCATGTTATACATGACTTTTCTATACCATACTTTTGCTAAAAAAAGCATATTATAGAATGACCTTGGCTTTCTTCCTGTTGTTTGTTAAGCACTCAGTCCCCATTATAAGCATCAAGAAGATTACCTTAGCCTTGCATGCAAGGAAATTCAGTGTTCCATGACTGGGTCTTCCTATATTAGGGCAATAAATAAGGACCTGATCTCTCTAAGGAAAATCCAAAGTTGGTGATTCTGCAGCTCCTGCAACAGACAGAAAATGAAGATGTACATGTTGGCTTGGCTTTTTGAGACAATATTACGAATTTGGGCAGGAAATTCTGAAGTTTTAGTTATTACCTTTATCCTTTTGTTTTTCTTTCTGACAGGCCATAGAGCTGTGTACATTGGTCTACATGTCCCATTTGGAAAATCAGGCCGTCGACGTCATAGGCATCGTGGACATAGGCATCACAGAAGAAAAAAAGATAAGGAAACTGACCAAGATGATGGACGTGAGTCTCCATCATATGGTAAGAATTTTTTTTTCCTTGTTTGAATGTTTGGTGATTTAAAATATGATAAACGTAGCCAGTCTATGATATTAAGCCTTTTACTTTTGCTGTTTTAAAAAATTTAGTAATATTTGGGATCAGTTTAGGGGCAGTTGCTGTTAATATTTTGGCACAAGGCTTTAAATCACTATCTATTGGCATATGTGCACATATATGAAGAATTGGGGCTCATAGTAGATAGAATGTCAGAATAAGCAATCTTAATTGTTCCTCTTGGCATAAATACTAGGGTTGTGCAAAGCTTTAGTGTTCAATTTGATTCTGAGAAGATTCGGCCCGATTCAGTGGCCGAATCTCTGAATCCAGATCAAATCAGGAGACCCATTAAAAGGTCTGAATCTATTTGGAAAAGATTCGGGGAGATTCGGATTGGCTGGGGAAAGGCAGGCGCCACTGGGCTGCTGCAGGTTCTCTCATGGCTCCTCTGGCTGTGCCTGCCTCTCCCCTGGGTGCCAGGAGCCATGGGAGAAGCCACCATGGCTGTCCTGCCTGGCCCCAGCCTCCTGGCACTTAAAAAAAAAAAAAAAAAAAAAAA
Organism: Alligator sinensis; assembly: GCF_000455745.1. Classification (NCBI taxonomy): domain Eukaryota; kingdom Metazoa; phylum Chordata; order Crocodylia; family Alligatoridae; genus Alligator; species Alligator sinensis. The sequence goes on along the minus strand of NW_005842022.1, from coordinate 713,811 downwards.
AGCCCCCCCATTACAAATTTGTA
>NW_005842022.1:705020-713633 GCF_000455745.1 Alligator sinensis | reverse complement strand
CACTGTCGGGGAGCTGGGGCTGAGACGGTGATGGGCACTGGCTGACAGGGGGAGCCGCCCCAGCTCCCAGACAACGCGTGACGCCCTGTTGAGCCATGCTCTACCCGTGCAATGCGACAGCCGTTGCGTGGGTGCCAAGTTTCCTGGAGATGCTCTCCTTTACCCACCCCACCCACCCCCAAGGAGAAACTGGTAGTTCAGGCAGCATTTTCTGCAGCAGGAAGAACCTTAGATGCTAAAGGTACTTTTTAAAGAGCTGTTCAAAAATTGCAGGAATAGCTTTGTCTAGGTCTCAGCAACCAGTGAAAAAGCTGTGAAATCATCCTGATTCTGCCTTTCACAGGCAATTCTTTGTTTTGCAAATGGACAACAGCCCGATGGTCGTGTCCCCCTTCCATTCTCATAGCAACCAGCAACTTCATAGGTCAATACTATTTGATTTTACTTACACTCCTAGGAATGGTGGCAATAATACTGAGAATAGGGAAGAAGGAAGTGCACTTATCTTTTGCTGGACAGTTTCACTGATCAAATGCAGAGTGATAAGATTCCTGGAGTGTCTTGGATTTGGGACAGACACAAACAGATGGTATCAGGGAAGTCAATCTGTGTTTTTGAATTGAGAATGAATTTTGCCAGGTGCAGGATCTCACCTGAGAAGACAGAAGATGAAGTTGGCCAGAACAGAATTGTGTAGTGTCACATAAACAAAAATATAGTTCTCGGTTTAGAATCTGAGAACTATTATCACATTAATAAGTGTGCTTCAGTGTCTGAAGGTCAGTTCTTGGGACACTTAGTATTTCTAGGTTTTGCCTCTTCATTTCACTTCCCCCTTCATTGACTGGTGTGGAGGGGGACCTACTTTTGCTTGCTGCCACATCTAGGGAATATAGAAAATCATGCCTGCCTTTGCTTCCCTGAAAGGATCTTCCCCATTTATTCCAGGAAAATGAGTAAGAGATCATTGTGAAGTATAGACTGGGTTGGGATAAGTTACAAAGGATGAGCCAAAAAGGGTTCAAGCTTGGGGTGGAGGAACGGACAGAAGTATGTGCCTGTTAGGTTTCATTCCTGGCTCTGCTGGAGAATGTGCCTAAAAAGAATCTTGCCACTCAGTTGATATCAGTAATCTCTCTTAAACCCACTGGTGAATTGTCATTGTCATTCCCCTCTAGAGTAGGTCTACATAAAAGATAGATGCTATTGGTTATTCTCTTGATTTTAACTGGTAGTGGTCTGTGTAGTAGACCTAATAGTTCCAATCCAGCTAATTGACCCCTGTAGTTTGCCAGTATGTTGTTGTGTTGCCCTGTGGGGTCAGGCCAACTCTCAGGATCTCAATATTGCTCTGTTAGACAGGAAGGTGTGATGCAATTGCACATATACAAACACACAAATCAAGTAGGTACACATACACACACTCTCTTCCCCCCCATCCCCGGCACACGCATCCAAACTAGCCTAGGCACATGCATACCTATCACCAATTCAGGCACATACACTATACACCCCAAAAGTTAGACAAAAATCAATTGTCCATACCCACGCACTCAGTACACATGCACAGATCACTAATTCATATATCATGCACACAATGACACACACACACACACACACACACACAGAGGTTCCTAACTTGGATGGTATAGTATATATGCGAGTGCTTGGGGTACCTGGGATACTTGGGGGAAGATTCAGGTGAGAGAGAGAGAGAGAGAGTTAAAGTGTAGGGAGTGAAAGTTGCCAGAACTGGGATTAGAACCTATGGACTAGAGAAGCTGGCTGAGGAACTGAGGTTTGGGGTTACTTAAGGTAGAATGGGGCTGGAAACTGAGGCAGACAGCTGAGATATTGGTGGGGGGTGTAAATAAGTGGTGGCAAGGAGGAGACAGCCAGGAAAGAGAGAGTGAGGCAGAAACCTGGGAGCTTGGGACTGGAAACAGGCTGACAGCTTAGAGACTGTGGGGGCCGATAAGTGGTGGCAAGGAGGAAACGGTCAGGAAACAAACAAAAGGAATCCAAATTGGAGGCGGAGGTGTGCAGGTAATATCTACCTATCTGGCTATCTGCCTAGTCTAGTAGATGTTGTCCTATCTACCTAGTCTAGTAGATGCTAGACTATCTGCCTAGTCTAGTAGGTGTTGTCCAGAGGGGGGTCGCCGGCAGGACCTCTGGGTGGATAGGTGGTGTGGCATGGTGCTGATCCAGATGGAGAAGGTGTCCCAAAGAGTCAGTCTTTACTACCCCTTTTATGGGGCAGACTACCTCTGATCTCCTATGGGAGGGCCTGAGGACTCCAGGTGTTCTTACTGAGCATGTGTAGCCTTAGCACAATGGTGGGTTGCCTTATCTTTTGTTTCTTGAATGCTAAGGGTGGTTCCAAGGGCTGGGTTGTTGGTCCAGGTATTGGTGTTGATAATTTGGTCATTCAGAAGGAGCTATTTTTAGACCTACTGCCATTGTCTCTCAAGCACCCTCATTCATCCCCATTCATTCAGGAACCAAGTTACATAGGAGGGGTAGTATGAGTCATAGGTTACACAACCAGGCCTGGGGATAGGATGGAGGCTTGACATTACAAGATGGAAACTTAACATGACATATCCTAACTTACATATATAGGCCTAAAACAGTAATCACCGTATATAAAAGCAATTATTATGTTTGTATTGATTTTTTATTATCACTTTTATAAAACAGTGGATATCTATATCAAAATAGCAGGGCACTTATTTTTCCGAGGGGAGAGAAATAAAACTTACTACCTAAAATAAAATGTTAAAGCTTATCCTACATCTTGGCTTACTTATACTTATCTGTAGGGAATAGAGAGGGGGAGACAAAGTCAGAAATGGTTGGGGAAGGGAAGGGAATGCAGTTTAAAAGGAAAAATCCCCCAAAGAACTGGGTTTTGCTACAGTTGTATGATGGAATTTGCTTCCTTCCAAAATTGAACACCCTAAAATGCAACATTTAATTGCTCTCTCTTGTACATATGCATTATGATAATCTTTTATTGTGTGGTCGCACAATCTTTTCCTCACTGTCTCATGGTTTAGGGAAGCTGAATACTCTCCAGAAGTCTGTACACTACCCTTGCCAGATCCAGAGCTCCTAAGTATTGTTAATTAAATTACTTAAACCAAACTTTTAAGTGGTAGATACCCAGCTTATGATTCTTGGACTGGATTTGCAGCCATGCTGAACACACGTGGCTGTAACTGAGGTCATTGGGAATTGTATTTTAAACATGAAGGGTTACACTTGATGAATTCTAAATGATCAGTCAGTTCCCAGTTGGATGCTAGAATTAATTTGTTTAACACTAGTCTGTGCCTCGATTTTAATCATCCATTGACACCAGAACCATCATGATGTTTGTGAAACAGTCATTTAGTAGTGGTGAGCTACTAGAAAAACCCATGAGAAAATTAATAATGTGGGGCTTGAATAGGGTTCAGTAAATTAGACTGATGCAATTAAAGGCTGTAGCATAATACATGTACTCAGTGGAATTGCATTAAGGCTGTGCAGACAGACTTTTTTTATGTAGGTTTTAGCCTTAATATTTTTGTATATAGGTTTTTGTAATGAACTATCTAAACTTTGTATTTTAAATGCAAATTAATATTAGTTATTGTAAGAAAAACATCTTTTAAAAAAAGAGTATTAATAGAAACTTATAATTTAGAGAACCTTTTTTCTCAAGAATTGTCTTTGATTCTCAAAGAGTAAAAACTGAATGTTTGTATTCTACATATTCTCATGATCACTCGTGCTGTATGTATGAGTGATCAGGAGAATATGTAGAATACACAAATTCAGTTTTTAGCCTTCAGTGCAACCTAAATTATGAATTTCTTGCAGATTAGTAGTTATAGGGGCAGGTCTTTATGAGAAGCAGATTGGGTGTTTCTTTGTGGCAATGTAGGTATTGGGTAACTACAACCAATAAAAGTGCTTAAAACAGACTATTCTGATTGATACCTGTTGTTTAATGTAGCACATATTATTTTGGTTTCAATCAAAGTCAGGGGACTATTGTACTATAAACTGTAGAAAATCTAATATGTACACGAAAAATGTAATGCTTCCTCTGATACCATATTTCTTTTAACCTTTTAGCTGTTACATTATATCAATAGTTTTATTAGCTTATGTTAGAATGCTCCAACAGTACAGTAAGACAGATGCATTAATTCCTGCAATTCCTTTTGTGCATGCCCAGAGCAGCAATTTAGAGAAAAAAAAAGTAGCATCTTGGCTTTGTTAATCTCTGGGAGCACATTATAGAAACAAACATGCACAAAAATGTTTTTCCAACCTTAACCATCTTTGTTTCTAAGGGTAACTATTTTAAAAGTTGCGCTATTTATCTCATGAGGCCTATTTTCCTCTGTCCAAGCTGTCCAACTATGTTTTTCTTTGAAGACAAAAAAGTATATAATATACCTATTTCACTTGTAAATGTGATATTAAGACCCCTTCTCTCTCTTTTTTTTTTTTTTTTTTGAGTATGAACTTGATTTTATGAGAAGCATGAAGAAGGTTAAGCAGTTAATACCTTGTACTGTTTCTGTTGAACTATTGTTTTATTTCCATAAAGATACCCCATCCCAACGAGTGCAGTTTATTCTGGGTACTGAGGATGATGATGAAGAACACATTCCTCATGATCTCTTCACTGAAATGGATGAACTTTGCTTCAGAGATGGGGGAGAATGTGAATGGAAAGAAACAGCCAGGTAATCCCAAAACATTGATATTTCACCCCACAAGTATGTTACGTTTTGCATTGTCCTGGGAAATCAGTGCCAGATTAGAGTTTAATGGCAGCGATCTGTCCTCCCAGTTCATGTTAGTAGCAGAGGAAACTGAAATGCTTATTTTTGGTGCCCTTCACTGAGAAGTTCCCTCACATCTGCGCAAAAAAAAATAAATCTCTTGCGAATCATAATCGATACTGCAGTGAGTTGTTGGTGGTTTTTTTTTGTTGTTTTTTTTTAACTTAAACTGATCAAACCTTACGCTGCAAACAGTACAAATATATCTGACAATGTGTGTAGGTAAACCAGTTATATAGTAACTTGTGTGTGATAGCTAACTCGTCTGTTCTTTTTGTTGACATTAGTATTTCCTTTTCCTTAGAGACGAAGCTAGGGAATCTTGCACACAACACGATATTAGAAGAAAAAGATTTTAAGTGCAAAGTTACAGCTTAAAGTTGGAAAATGTTTCACAAGACGACTGTAATGTTAACTTTTAACTGCCTCCTTGTGACTATGTAGTATAGTGTTAAATTACAAAATTGCATAACATGAGCAGCAAGGATATTTGTGGGTAAGATCTTTTTAGTGGGCCAATTCAGCTGCATGATTGGGATAGACTTAGACCAGCTTTGGAATGCATTCTTCTTAATGATGAAGAATATCTTGCATTTGAAACCTGATCTAAGCCTGTTCCAACCATGTAGTTGGTCCAATAAAAGATACCGCCCACAAATATCCTTTTCCCTTGTACCGTTCCTGGATCATCACAGCTACAGCATCACTCTAACACTACCAAGATTGCATAGTGTCTATTTGTTTATATGGACCTCTGAATCTAGCATTTTTCTGACCTGAATGCTCAACTCTGTAGCTGTCATAATTTTAATAAATGCTACCTAAAAACACTTAAATATATAGCATTATAGATAGACATGCTGCTTTTTAAAACGCATTTTAGTTTAGATTTGTACTCAAATCTGCAGCCTACGTTTTGATGGATATAAATCCAGTAGTTTATTGAAGGCAATCTGGTTAATCATGCTTGGTGCCTGGATACAGGCACGTTGTCTTATGTATAAGGAACAGCATGAAAAAGGTAGTTGATTATGGGAAAAGATGATAGAGGGAAAAATGAGCTCAGAGCATAGGGATGTAAAGGGAGCATAGTACAGAATGAAGGAGGATATATGTAAGTGGATATGTGTTTGTTCTGTGGTACATGAATAGAGGGGCTCATTAGGTACTCCTCCCAGCAGAAACATAAGTACACAGCTATTTTCATTTTAGGTGGCTAAAATTTGAAGAGGATGTTGAAGATGGTGGTGATCGATGGAGCAAACCGTATGTGGCAACTCTGTCTCTGCACAGTCTCTTTGAACTAAGAAGCTGTATTCTAAATGGGACGGTTATGTTGGACATGAGGGCAAACACACTAGACGAAATAGCAGGTTGGCACTTTTTTGAAAAAAAATAATTCTCAGGTTGTAGAAGTTTGATGTAAAAATGTAATGTAAAACTAACACACTTATGTTCTAGAAGACGACAGAATAATATGAAGTGGTATATTTACAAGTTGCTACAATTTTTCTTTATTGTTCAGGATCTGATCCTTCAAAATTTATTCAAATGGGTGCCACTGATTTGAGTGGGGGTCTCTCTTGATTAGAGGTTGTGGGATCAGACCCGTTGGCTGGCTTTCTTTTAATGTAGGGTTATGTACTGCATTTCAGTCTTCTGCAGGAATTTACACTTCATCAGAAGAATACTTTATGGATAATTTTATGTTGTGCTCCTGTAACCTCTATTCAGCTAATCTTAACTATTGATATTAGTTCAGTGTTTCTTGATTGTGGTTTTGTTGAATGTCATCACTGATGTGTCAGCTTCTCCAGAAAGTTCTTGTTTTTCTGATACCTGGAGCTCCTCTGACTGGAGGATCATTTCACTTGCCTCTGTGTTGGGAAGCTGACTTCCCTCATTACATGCAGACAATGCCTTATGTGCTGAATGCGTCACTTGATTATCTTCCAGTTGCATCATGACATTATAAATGTATATTTATATCAAACACGATAATATACACAGATATGAAAATGACAAAACTGAAGCCAGCTTCACGCTAGCTACAGAGACTAAATATCATAGGAGTAAATCTGATTTGGGAGAATATCCATGTATGCCACATGGTAAACCCAAAAGGCAACTTGTGTTTTGGGTGAATCTACAGTGCGTATAGATAGAGATTGTCTGGCTTCATTAGTGAATTAAATAGAAATAGGTCTTGTTATATAACTTGGGCAATATTAAAAAAAAATTTCTCCCAGGCAGAAGAGCTGTTGGGAGGTACAGGAAAATGTATGCAACAGAAACAATAGCAAGAAGTTGCTATGATGATTTTTTTTTTTTTTTTTGGCTCCATAAGCTGATATGTAGCCTTCTCTGAAAATAAACACTTGCAGTTGTAGAGTTGGTCATTTAGTTTGGAAACCATTGTCAGCTGTCATATTAAAATGGTTTTATGTAAGCTGTTTGCTAGGATGTCCGTACAATCATCTTAGTGGTAAAACACACTAAAAGTCCTCTTGTAAAGATTCATACAAATGACTTCCAGGTGATGCTGTTGTTATTGAGTTGTGTAGCTAAAGATTTTCAAAACTCTCTCAGTTAAAAAAAACCAAACAACCAACCAAACAAACAAAAAACCCCCCAAACTGGTTGCTGTTTTACAGATATTCAGATTTTAAATCCTTTGTTATTACCAAAATGTATTTTGTACACCTGGAATTTTTAATCATGTGAAACTATATGCCTAAAATGGGTCACAAGTTGAGCAAAGCAACCTGTTTTGCTACACTTCGTATGTATAATAAATTCTCTTGTACACTAGGGTTTAGAAAGGAAGAGGAGAGGCTTAAGGAAACCTTACAAAAAGCGGGCTTAAATGTTTGAGAGTTAGGGCTAAGTACAGACAGTCTAAAAGCCCTGTTAGAATTAATTCAATTGCTGCAGGTTAGTCTAAACTGTGTAGGTTGAACCAAAAAGCAAGTGAACAGACATTCACTTTTTATTTGGGAATGCAGCCACATGCCTGCAGTGGCTATAGCTAGAAGCTGGGGGGTGCTAGAGCATGCCTTCTACAGATTCACAGAAGTCTAGGGCTGGAAGGGACCTCCTGAGATCATTGGGTCCAGCCCCCCTGCCCTGGGCAGGAAAGGCAGAAAAGACTGCTGTGATCAAATAGGCCCAGCAATGTGTCCAGTCTGGAAGGATGGAAGGACGCTGGGAGAGAAGCCACTCCTCACCTCCCGCAAAGCTTTTCCACACTTCACTGCTCACGCTGGGGAGGGGGTGTGTGGCCAGGCCCCAGCAGGCCTGCTGAGTATGATTGGAGAGTGGGGTTTAAACTCCTACCCTGGTCTGCATGTACCCCAGCCAGGGTATCCCGTGGTGGGTGTGGGGGGAGGGAGGAGAAGCAGCCCCTGACAAGCTTTTCTCCTGTTCCCTGCTGGAGGGGGGGAGGGGGAGGGGAAGGGAGGTGTGGCCAGACCCCAGCCCAAGCCAGCATGCTGAGGAGTGTTTAACCCCCCTCCCCCGCCCACACAGGACTTCAGCTGGGGGCTGCTTGGCAGGGGCCTAGCAGCCCTAGCCTGGTTTTGCTCCACTTGCCACTCCAGTGGCCAGCACACTGAGTTATAGGGAAGGGAGGGGGATTTAAGCCCCCTCCCCCTGCCTGCCTGCTGAGGCAGATGGGAAGGAGAGAGGCTTAAACCCCCTCTCTTCCCTCCACCTCTGCGTGCTGGTCCAGGGCCTGTGTCTGGCCGTGCTTGAGTGGTGAGTAGGG
>NW_005842022.1:696954-704987 GCF_000455745.1 Alligator sinensis | reverse complement strand
GCTAGTAGACGGACAGAGGGGGTTTAAACCCCCTCTCTCCCCTCTGCCTCTGTGTGCTGGCCTGAGGCCAGGGTCTGCCAATGCCCCCACCCCCTCCACTCATGGTAAGCAGGGAAAAGCCTGGCAGGGGCTACAGTGTCCTGTCTCTCTCTACTCAGCCTGGCCCTAGGGTCTGTCTGGCAACCCCCCTTGCTCCGTTTCAGTGGCCAGTGTGGGGAAAAGCCTGGCAGGGGCTGCTCCACCCCTACCAGGCAGACTTGGCTGCAGTCTGGAGCTCCTTGGAGCAGACAGCCCAGCCCAGGGCTGCAGAGCATCCTGGGATGCTGGGGGACTTTGATTTAACTTGGACCAGGAAGGGTTCTGAGACAGAAGTTCCAAAAAACAGTTTGACCTAAATCAGTTAAACCTGGTTCAATGTAGCATCAGACTTATCTTAAACCAGTTTCGGTCATTTTGAAAGCAATTTTATGTGCACTGAACTTCTCTTATGTTACAGGTTTAAATTGATTTCTGATCACTTAAACTGGTTTATATGTAACTTCTGTCCCTAGCCTTGATGAATATCAGGTGTGTAGTTTTTAATAAAAGAGTATTAAAACTGTAAAACCAGGTTCTTGTTTGGGGAAACATTAGAATTACTCTATAAAGGCTGCTGTGCAGGTCGGGCATCAAGACTTGCTGGTGGTATTTTTTGCTATTTTATTCCTTTTCAGTGAAAAGGAATATTTTTTGTGAAGTTACATTGATCATGCACATCTTAAATGAAGATAGTTGAAAGCTGAAATGAATGACAGAATATTCTGTCAAGTTTTTTTTTATAAATGTATAGATTCTTGAAACTCCTGCTGTTTTTTTTCTTAAATGCTGTTTTTTTTTTTTTTGTTTTTTGAGTTTTTTTCAAAGCCTATTTTTTCTTGAGTTGATGTATGTGGATTTGAATTCTTACTCTATAATGTTCTTGGCTGTTTATTTCCAATACAGTTTTTGAAGCACTATTTGCCAAACAAAATGGATACATGGAGATACTCGATGAATCCTGAGATTTACTAACTTTCCACATGTGGGAGTTAATTCATACACAGGTACTTGGTATGCACATATAACTTTAAAATGTTGACTTAGTGTTTCTTTGTTGATATAGATATGGTGTTGGACAACATGATTGCCTCTGGTCAGTTGGATGAATCCAGAAGAGAGAATGTCAGAGAAGCTCTTCTCAAGAGACACCATCACCAGAATGAGAAAAAATTCAGCAGTAGGATACCTCTGGTTCGGTCCTTTGCGGATATAGGCAAGAAACATTCTGACCCTCACTTGCTTGACCGAAATGGTGAGATAAGTTGTGGCATCCAATTTATCCTAACCTGTTAGAAATAATATGTTCTCACTGAGACATGAAGGAAAAGTCAGCAGATATAGTTGGTTCCTTCTTGGTATGTAACAGCTGTTTTGTATTTTTTGTGTAGCTTGGGCATTTATCTGTAATTTGTGTGTGAAGAAGCTTTTCTTTTTCTGCTTGTAACAACTGCACTTCTTTGCTTCTATTCACAGCATGATTTAAGAAGTATACACACAGTATTTACTCTACCCATGGCAATACATTCAGTAGATTCTAACACTTTAAAGGGTATGTTTGACTTCTGTCTGTCTCGTCGACAGATTTAAAGTACTCTTCTTACCTCTTAACCATAACTTCACAGTCATCACCAGGGTTATAGTTTCTGATTCCGTCTCCTTTTATTTCTTTGAGAGATTTGTTTCATCATCCTGTCAACGTTACATTTAGGCTTGCTTCTTAATTGCCTTATCTTATCTGCTTTTTGGACAACTATGTGCAAAGGAAAAATTTAAGTTCACTGTTGTACACATTTTGTGTTGTTTTTATTTTAATGGAAAATGATTAAACTGCTTTTAACTGAGCTTTTAAAAAAATTTACCATGCTAACTGTAGTAAAAGCTAGGTAAAAACACCCAAAACACCAAACAAACCCCCCCCAAAATCTGTAACAATTTTACAGGATGTATCATGTTGTATGATAACTAAATATTGACATACCTGTTCATTTTCTTCCTGGTGTTCAGTTCCTAAGTTCATGTAGATACTGGTATTGCAGGGCAGCCTCTTTTTTTAGGTCTCATTTTTCATGGGTTCATAGATGTTAGAGGGACCTCACAAGATCATCCGGTCCAGCCCCACTGTGCTTGGGCAGGAAAGACTGCTGGGGTCAGATGACCTCAGCAAGGTGCGTGTCAAGTTGTTTTTAAAAGATCTCCAGGGTAGGTGACTGTACCACCTCTGGGGGGAGTCTGTTAGACAGTCTCGGCACTCAAATTGTAAAGAGATTTCTCCTTATGTCCAAGCTGAAGTGATCTTCAAGCAATTTGTGACCATTGTTTGTCTTCGCCTGGCGTGCCTTGGTGAACAGATGCTCCCCCAGGCCTTTGGAGTATTTCATATACCTTTCAAGCTACATCATGCAAGACATCTTGGATGGACTTGAATTCATTTTGGCTTAGTAAGGCCACACACTGAAGTATTGGCCCATTTTGGATTCTGATTCCTTTAAATGAGGTGTTTGGTTTTTGACCACACTGCATGCAAGATGCATCTTCTGCCTTGGAGCATGCAACTGTTTGGTTAGTTTAAGTGCTAATGTTTGAGTTTGGTTTGAGTATTAGAGAACTTCCAACCACTTTTCCAACTAGAAAAATTGGGAAGTGTCTGATGACATCACATCTTTGTCAGTTTGGTTGTTTTAGGAAGTAAATACAATTAAACTTGTCTGTATTTTCTTTAAAACTGATGACTGATTCTTTGTATAGTATGCATGGAATCTTGATAGCAAACTTCAGATTTCTATGTAAAAGCACCAAGATGACCCAATCCAACGTTTAGGTCCCTTAAAAGTAATGATTTTGAAAATCTGATATACAAGTCTTTTCCATGTCTCCTTTTCATAGGATAAAATACTGTTTGTTTTGTTTTTTTGGTCTTTTAATTTTTAGCAATGGGAATACCAGTAGACTGTATAGCAGAGTGCTCTCACCCTAGGTGCAGCCAATTCCACAGATCTTTGCTTTGTACCACTCTCCTCTCCTGGTAGTAAAATAAAAGTGTAGTTTTGGAGTATACTGCATCTCCACTTAAGAGCTTCTGTTGACTCAGTTGTGTGGAACAGGGGTCAAATCTTGTCACATTCCTGACAGACACATTTGGATAATAGTGGGTGCATCTACATGTGCAATTAATGCGATGCAACAAATTCTGGAGCAGTTCAAGCCAGAGTTAAATGCTCCTGGGTGCAGCATCTACATGTGTGCCCAGGACAGCAATTTAAACTGGGGCAGAGCAGGCCTCCAGCTGGCTGGGCTGACCAGGTGGAATATATGCCCACGGTCAGCACCTACACTTGTTTTTTGGCACAGTAAAGTACTCTGTCGTAAGATAGTACTGTCCCCGGGAGTACTATACTACAGCAGAGTTAATTGATTGCACCCTGATATCACCACATGTATAGACTGTGACAGTTTACTGCAGAGTAGACTATTTAGCTCTGCAGTCGAGTGCATAGTAAAGTGGGTAGATGCACCCAGTCTGTAGTGTTAGAACAGAAAATGGTGCTTTATTGCCCTTACTACTAAAGATGTAGTTCAATAGAGGCTCCTTTTTTTTTTTTAATGTTAGCCTTGAAATTTATTTTAAATGTGTGTCTTGTCTTCACTGTATTTTTCTTTACACTTGTATTCCTTTCTCTCTCCCTTCTTCCCTCAGTGTAGGATCATTCAATATATTGGTCCTTTTTACACAGCCTGTTCTACACGTAATACCAAAAGTGTCTTTTTACTTTTGTTTCCCTGCTTGTAGTTGTAATGTGAGACCAGTGTATATTTGCCATCAGATCCCTACAGAAGACAGTCAGTACTCTGCTGTGATACAGAATGCCAGTTTCAGGATAAATGGTTTTTGAACATGTAGAGGTTTTTTTTTGTTTTTAAAGCCTTTATTCCTAACTGCCCCCCTTCCCCCATGAAAGTGATATAGGGAGAAAATGAAAAGCAAATGATAATCTTTCTTCTGTAGAGAAGAGCAAGTACACAATAGGACATCTCTCTGAGAGAAGGGTGACAAGAATTTTCACTCTTCAGATTAAAATACAGTAGTTAGGAAGTAAGGTGGGGGATGGGGAGAGACTGGATTGTGGGATAAAAGCAACAATCTGATATTAAAGAAACCTGCTTATTATGTGACTGAATTGGGATATAGTAAATGACAGCAGGAAGCATCGGAGGAGAAGACTCTGGCCAGGGACAAGCGTTCATTTCTACCAGTAGAAATCTTTCCACGAGAGAGTATACAGATGTTTAACATGCAGCTGCTGCTTCTCCCCTGCTCTTCACACTTCCACCAGACTGAGACCCTTGTCTGTCGGGGCAGGTTGGCAGACAGGTGGGGGCTGGGAAGGGGGGAAGCAGCTGCTCCTGTATTCTGTTCCTGTCACTGGGAGCCGTGAGCAAACAGCTTGCCTGTTCCTCAGAGGCAGGGCTGCTTCCCCTGTCCTCCAGTGCCCAGGAGCTGAGCAGAGTAAGCAGTGCAGCATCCTTACCCCCCTCCTCCCAACCTCCTCTTGGTTGGTGGAATGAATAGCGGGCTTTTTTTCCTGCTGCTCCAGTGTCCTCCTGTACTGGTCCAGAATGGGGGACTGGAGTGCTCCTCGCCTTCCACCACAGCTGAGTAGCCCCCAATCCAGGGAGGTGTGGGGAGCTTTCTGCTTCCTCACTCCCCTACGGGACCAGATTGGGAGGAGTATATATAAGCATTCACTTTTGCAAGAGAAACTTTTTCTGGAAGGGGTGCACTTCCTCTAGGAGAAATTGAATGAATGCTTGATACACTTATTATTTCTACCAGGAGAATGGTGTTTCTCTCAGTAGATATGTAGTCCCCTATGTGGCCTCTGCCATTGTCTTTGGGCCTTCTTCAGTGGCAATGTAATATGAAAAATTTATAAACTGGAGCTCATGCTGTTTTGGTGCAACAACAGCTTTTTACGCAAAACTGCATCTGATTTTCATGCAAGTTACCATGGAAACATTTTTTTCCCCCAAAGTTGAAAGAAATAATTTAGGACAGTATCAGAATTTTTTTAAAACATTATTTCAAGTTGGCAGTAGTGCAGTGTCATCATAATGTGTCATATTTTGACTTAATTGAGTTTGCTTTATTTTTAAAAATGTTAAGGACAGCTGCTGTTTGTTACAGCTTTGAAACATTTTCCTGGTTTTGTTGTCATAATCTCTTAATCTTTTCTGGATTAATTGTTTCAATCTGTGCATAGTAGTAGCTGCCAATTTTACTTATAAAAATGAAAATACAACTAAAATGTTTTGACTTACTGTCAGGATATGTCACCATTGGATATGTTTTGGAACAGTTTCAGAAAGGTTATGCTGGAAGAAAACTTGTCAAAAATAGTTTTAAATTTTGGTTTAAATTTAAACCAGGAAATTTGGATGTTTTTACTGGGAGCAAATATATTTTGAAATGAAACACAATTTTAACACGGTTAAATCTCTCACAAAACAAATGGAGCACTGAGAAGTTTTAATTGTGGCAACATCCTGTACTGCAGATAAAGTACTGGCAGGCCTGATGTTGCTGAAGTTGCACTTACTGGTGCTTTATGGACAGTTAGTGTTAGCAAGTGCATGGGATATGAGAGCTTCCTTCTGGTTAGGTTTAGTAGATTTTTTTTTTTAAGTTGGAAATCTGATACTCGTATTACACACAGAAACAGGTTTTATTGAAATAGCAGAACTTGGTGTGGAGGACAATTAGTGCAAATGTTTTACCCCATCACTCTCATCAGTCATATTGAGTTTGATCTGAATTATGCTAAATCTCTTAAATAATGTTCCTGGCATAGCATATATCTTAAACTAAGAAGGGACTTTGATTTTTTTTTTTTCTTCCTTTAGTTTGAGGGAAACGATTGTCTTGTGATTTTTTTTTTTTTTTTTTTGCTAAAATCTCAGTGACTTCAAACATTCACTGAAGAATATTGTTCTCTCAGATCCTTCTTGTGTGCTAAATGGCAGCTGTCAGTAAATTATGTGCTGACTTTTCTGATACTTAAAATTTTGACTTACTCATGCATCTCTTATCTCGCCTGCATGAATGTGACACTTTGGGCCTTCAAAGCTTGCAATTTACAATGTAAATTGTTAATGCATTATTTGTCTCTCTCTCTTAGCATCTCCCTATTGTATACTTCATCGTTTTGTTTTGTTTTTATCTCAGGGGAAGGCCTTTCAGCCTCCCGGCACTCTTTGCGAACAGGTCTCTCTGCCTCAAACATTTCCCTGAAAGGAGAAAATCGTTTGTCCCTCCTTCTCAATTACCTTCTTCCTTCTTCAAGAGCTGGAACCCCGGCAGCTTCAAGGTGTACAACCCCAATACCTACCCCACAAAACACACCACCCTCCAGTCCTAGCTGCAGCCACCTGGCAACCACAAATTCCCAGCCAAGTGAGCTCCAAGGCGAGGAACTGCTATTGTCACCTGCTAATGATGATATCCCTACAGTAATAATCCATCCACCTGAGGAAGACTTAGAAGTTCAGGCAACGAAGACAGAGGATAATATTGACATAACACCAGGCAACTATTCAAACTTAATCTGTCCATGTGTGATGCCCTCTGCATCTGAGTCACTTGCATTGCAGTATTATTTAGCACATGGCTTGAGCATAAATGATACATCTTTAACTTCTACCACTGTCTGCATGTTTTGTTTTATTTCCTAAGTGTGATCATGTTTCTTGTTTTGCTTTATAGACCTATGCAAATCATACCAAACATAAATTCACAAATGTTGAAATTCACTTACTGACATTAACTCCTTTAGGCAATGAAACAGAACGATTTTTGTGTATATAACCTTCATTTGCGTGATTAAACAGGTACTTGTTTGACACGTGTTTTAAGTAATCCTTAAGTAGTTCTTACATAGGTAAGATGTCAGAAATGGTGGCCTTTTTCCTTTCATTCACCTATAAATATTTAAGTCCTTAAACATGGTGCATACTTTAAAGAGGTGGCCAGTTCCATGAGGAATTTACAGTCTAAATCAGTGGGGTCTGACTGTCTAAGGGGTCTGCAAAAGATGATTGTGATCTATCAAAAGTATGTGAATATTCACACAATCCAAAGGGATCCACACTTCCATTCAGAATTTTTTAGGGGTCTGCAGATGAAAAATGTTTGAAACCCACTGGTCTAAATACCATGTGGTACAACGAGTAGCTTTGTGGTGGGGTGAGGGGAAAGCAAATGGTAAGGAGGATAGACAAGGATTACAAATATGATGGTGCTGTAGTAATTTAGGCAATTGTTTGGTGTGCCTGGATTTTTAAATGCAAGTTTTACCCAGTAACTGACTTGTGCTGCTTACTATAATAAGTTCTAGTGAATTTTTCATTAATGTGTTATTGCACTGTTAAAGGCTTGATGACAGTTGTTTTTAACTTTGGTGTTGCAACTTTAGCTATGGAAAGCTTGTAATGGTACCTACAGATTTGATTGAACTGGCACAGGCACATGTTGCAAAACTGTGTGTACTCATGTGCACATAATACTAAAGAGAATACAGAGGAATTTTCTGTGACAGTACCTCAATACATTTATGAAATGTTTGTTTTTATAATTCAGACACTGATTCATGATATTGGAATTACTCTTATATCCCAGCAGCAAAATCAATCGGCCTGAATATTTTGGTAATTCTTCTGGATCATGCCCTGGTTATGAATACCTCTATTTTCATTTTCTGTTTGAAAATGTCTAAAAGCCTTTCTTGAAAGTACAAAAAGTCTTGATGTACAATTGACCTGTTGTGCTGGGACTTACCTGGTCAGCATATCCAAGTTGGACCATTTAGGATTTCCTTGGATTTCTTTCTCCATTTGTCTAGCAAAGAAGGGCAAACTATTAAGATCTGTGTGTGTGTTTGGGGGGGGGGGCAGGGGGGGGGGGC
>NW_005842022.1:688609-696944 GCF_000455745.1 Alligator sinensis | reverse complement strand
GGGGGGGTGGGCAACACACTAGCAGTTTGTGTAGAGTAGCAACAAAAATATGTTCAGGCATTTTTGAAGAGCAGTCACCCGTCTCTTTGCTTAGGCTGACCTGAGGTTGAGAAGGCTTGCTCCAGCCAACTGCACCAACCCACCTGTAATTCAGGCCAAGAATCCAGGTAAAGAAGAGTGAAGTTTCTAGCAGGCATTTAATGTTGAGGGTAATCAGCATATTTAATATCATGGCTATCTCTGCCTTTCCACCTTTTCAGCCTGTCGTGAGTAGTGGGTGTATTAAGGTCCACAGAAAATCAATACCTAAATCTATTCTGTAAGGTATCCTCTGAGCAAGGATTTTTTGAGTAAGGCCCTTATGTCTCTCTCTAGGGTGGACAGGAGGGAGCAGTCTTCCTCTGCCTCATTTACAGGAAAAAAATTTTAATGGGGTGAATTTATGTAGAGATCATTCTTACTGGTTTGGGGAAATCTGTGGTGGATGCTCTTCTAATTCTCATCTGTCTGTAAATACTAGGATGCTATCCTCCAATTCCGCCCCCCCCAAGAAATCCAGTGTTTACATCAGTAGTGGTAGTTCTTGACATACCCTTAAACAATTTCCAGACTGTCACCCTGGGCCACTACTGGGCTGATATCCTCTTTTTTAAGGTCTGCAGAACAAACTACAGAAGACCTATTCTCTATACTGGAGTGCAACTAAGCGCTTGGCTGTGCAGATTTTCTGTGGGTGACATTAAAGACTGACTAGTTTTGCCTCTCTCCTTTTGTAGCAACTTCCAGTGTCTAATTTTTGTCCTGTTCTTTGCTCTAGACATATTGGGAACTATCTAGAAAATTGTGAATTGGTATAAAAGGTAGACAGAGATCCTTGGTTGAGCTATAATTTGACATCAGTATCTAACAACCCAGCCAAAGGCTTTGCTTTTACAAATTAAAACTGATAAAGTTTATTTTGATAAAAGTAGACTTCTAACATTTGGCTCTTCGAGTTGTTTATTTTAATTGCTTCAAATAAAAAAAAAAATAGTTTAAGACCAGTATTTCCAGAATGTTTTTATGTTTGAAAACTGAATCCCTTCAGCAGAAGGGGCATGGTCAGCCAGAAAAAAATGCCAAGATCTTCAGTGTTGAGTCTGCTGCAAGCTGTGCCATTGAATGAGAGAAGTATTCACACTTTTAAGAATGTTTCTGTAAACAGAAATCTAGTTGACAGGTAAACATTTGTATGTGTGATGTCCTTGGCTATGCTTATGGCCTCCAGTGAGCCCAAGAGCACTGTTGAGAGAGAAGTCCTTACCACTCTGTATGTCCCTGAGCCTGCAAGTTAGGCATAGTAAATGGCTCTGGTGTATGCCTGATGGCCCTGAGCTTTCCCTGCACAACTGTGCTCGGGCCATTGAGACTTGAAGACCCCAGGGGCATGTGCTTATGCCTAATTTGGAGGCTTTGGCACTGTGTGGGATGGATACCAGCGGGCTCATCTTTTGGCAGCACTCTTGGAGGCCATGTAGGCATGTAACCCTTGTTTCTAAAGCTATAAAGGACTATGCATGGTGGTTTTTATTTTAAACTTAATTGATTAAAAACATGTACACAACAATTGTAACATTTACTTAGCTGTATTTTTCCTTAATTTGAAGTAATTTTCTTTCCCCTTCCTGGAGCAGAGTTCCTTGCTTTTTTCCCTTTGCCTATGGGAGCAGCAGTCTGTGAGTCTCTAGTATTAAATGAAGTCCAAATATCTAGAAAACATATTTGATACGAGTAAGAATGATGTTAGAAAATACCTTAAATTGATGCATCTTTTAGAGCAATTTTAAAAGATGTCAAGTATTATTCTATATGGCCTCATTTAGCCTTAATCTGCCTAGGTATCAAAGAGTCTGTGGAATTTCTGTTTAAGACACTTTTTTCAGGGTTTCTTCCTCTTTGGCAGTTTAATACCTTAATCAGCTGCACTAGCAATCCCCTTTGGAGTAGTAGAGTTGGTGTGTGTGTTTGCTTTGCATCATGACACCAAGAAAAGCTGCGGGCATGTTATCATTTCTTCAACATCTCATCAAGGGTTTTATGAATTTTTCTGTGGCTGACATTCTGAAAATAAGGAATCAAGTTTCTTTTCTCCAAAGAGATCATTTATCAAGACAGGGTTATCAGTTTAGGGAAGAGAAGAAAATTAATTTCTCCTACTAGTCTGAAGAGGAGTTTCTCAGTCTCCCCAAACAGACAATGCATGGGAGGAAACCACTGATGCGATGAATATCTTGCATAAGATGCAGGAGTGACAGCACTCTAGTTCTTCAGTAGTCAGTCAGACCCTCTCCACCAGAATACAATTACAATTGTGGTTGAATCTTCGATACCTTCCATTCTGCTTCAGAATACTATGTCTGGTAGGCTTTTTTTGTAATCAAAATGGATTTTTACCTGGGTAAGAGATGCAGAATATCTCCTAAAGAAAAAAAAAAAAGCAGTTGAAACGAAAAGGAATTCAGAATTTATCATTCACAGGAATTAAGTTACATCCCTAAGTTATTAGACCCCTTTAAGTAAAGGGAGAATAAAGATAAATAGCAGGGAGGAAACATGATCCATTAGGGAATGTCACCTAGAGCAATGTAACCACAGCAGAAGTCTGGGAAATGGAATCCAGAACTCAAAAAATAAGTACTTGACTCTGATGCACCAGATATCCTCTGAAACTAGACCGATTACAGAGGTCTAATGGACTTGGAAGCTGTCTCACAAGCTCACCACTTAAGATGATGCGGAATGGTTTTAGTGTATTGCCAGATCTATAAGAAGCCAATTTATTCCTTGTTAGATATCTTCTCATAAATCCTTGAGATGATAAAAATTTAGTTACTTTGTGGGTGGTATTTTATTTAAGCTTAATGAGTTGGTGGAAAGAAAAAGCTGTTAAGCCCCAGTTTTGAAAGGGATGGGAATTTCTATATTAGTACTAGAACTGCTGAATCTTGGCTAAAAAGCAAGAATGCTGGGGGAATGTTTTTGTGTTCAGTTATGAAAGAATCTATATTATCCTAGGACTGATTATCCTAGGGCCAAATGGGAATTTTTATAGTTACTGTGAACCTTTAGAACTCAAAGGGATCAAATTCAGGCCACCATTTCTGTATTCACAGGGGTGGTTGCAGCCAAACCTTTTCCTACTGGGCACTCTCATAACACCCATAGGACACTAATGTTACAGGTAATCGAGGATCAGGACTGTGCGAGTTAATTCCCCATCCATCAAATTCTGTATGAACCCAATTACTCTGTAAAGCAGAGGGTACATGTCATGAATAAACTCAACAAGATACTTATGGAGTGACTGGAGTACAGGTGGAAAATGATACCTTTGCTGATCATCTTTTGCTAATTCCGTATCTTAAGTTATCTTCCTTTATTGTTCTAGGAGTGAAAAGTAAAGTGCGTCTTAACTTGCCTTTCTCAGATTTACCTGTAAATACTTCCTTTCCTGCCTGCATGTAGTAAGAATCAGGCTTTTTTGTTTTCTCAGCACAGAAATTGCCTTGCATCCCTCTTGCAGTTTTAAAGATGGAGTCTTATTCTATAAAGTAAGCTTTGCACTGATTTGTAGACTGTGTGTTGTGGGGTTTGCTAGTTATGTCCAGTTCGGTGAATAATATATACATTTCATAGCAAAAGGAAAGAAAGTGATATTTTTTTCTGTTTTTATTTTGAGATTTTTATCTTGATATTAGTACCATACATTGTATAGTATAGGTTTCTCAAACAAAATTAAGGCCCATTAATTTCATTGGTTTTTGTTTGATTAGATTGTCTAGTCTCTCTCCCTTTTATTTTAAAATGGAAGAATAAAAACTGAAATATCTCAAACTCAAAAATGAGAACTTAGTCATGTTCAATTGCAGTAACTCCTCTCTGGAGTTCAGAGGAATGATTTATGTGGGAGTGGACAAATACTACAGGTGTCTCTTAAAAAAAACAAAACAAAACAAAACAAAAAGAAAGAAAGAATTAAAGCAGCCAAATGGTAGAAGGGGTCATTCCTCTCCTTGGACGATAATTGCAGAAAAAGCTCAGACCGAAAAAAGCAAGCGACAACCACATGCAGACTTTGACTTCCCTAAGTGAGAGAGTGCGTTTAGGTCAGGTTTAATTTGTTAACTATTTATTTAATTTCAATATTTTTCTGCATGTATGCAAAACCATAAGCTTTTGTATAGACTAGAATTTAAAAGCATGCTAATAACCATATTAATTAGCATGTTCTAACACATTAGAAATGTCTTGTATGGATAAAGCAATGTATTCTTTAACACCTACTATGCAAAGTCTTAAGATGAGTCTACATTACAGCTATGAAGTAGGGTTGCAGCTTGAGTAAGCATACCTGGATTTATCCTGGGTGGTGATGGTAATTTTGCCATGGCAGCACGAATGTGCAGTCTAAGAACTAACGGATTTACCCAGGTGACTTTGCAGCCAGCACTGACACCTCTGCTGCTTCAGCAACGTTAATATTAGCATCCCAGCTAACTGGTTGTTAAAAATAGCATGGGTACATCAACACGTATAATCCCCCCCTTTTGACTTGAGCACTTAAACCAGAGAGTTGCAGCCTTTGTGGGCCTGTGGACAGAAATGCTGAGCGATTAAGGTTCTTTGGGCAGCATCAGAGGGTCCTGCAAGCAACTTGTTGAACTAGGAAACCAGTGCCTCAGAGGGAAGCATCTCAAGTAGTTTATAGTGCCTTAGCTGTCACGTTAGGGCATGTAACTAGACTGTAGATACCTTTGAAATGTAATCTAGCCAAGCAACAGTACAACATACACTGCTTCAAACAAAGATAGATTGAACTGTTGATGGCTTGTACAGTTGTTCAATTGCCCTCAGCATCACTATTTTGGTTGTATACCGTGAGCCTATCCCCAGTGTGGTCAAAGTCTGAGTCTTACTGTTTTTAATCAAATATGCACTTTAGAAACAAATATTGTAAAATGCACTCAAGTATGTGTGTCTTTATGCCAGGGCTTACAAATGTATGGTATGTGTGGAACGTATTGGTATAGATTCTGCCTTGAAGTGATGGTGGTTAAGATTAAGATTTGGCTGCTTCGTTTCTTCCTGGAAAAAGTCGCTCTTGTTTTTCTTTTACCTGGTGATGGTTTTGCAAATGGCCACCATTTAGGTAACATCTAATTTTTTAACAAACATTCATTATTTTCCAAAATAAAGTAACTTATATGTTTACAGTACTAATGGAGGACTGCCTTGTTTATTAACTTCCACGTTTGCTTTAAGCAAGCTGTCACATTCAGAGTTCTCAAACAATGTGTGTCACTCAGTCTGCTTTTCTTTTTATTCATTTATTTAATACGCTCCATTTTGAAAGTGTATGTTTTATTTTGATACAGGACTCCTAGCATCTCCACAGTCTGCACCTGGCAACTTAGACATTGGAAAAAATGTAGACGTTAAAGGTAATGGAACAGGAGGAAGCAGAGAGAACAGTACCGTTGATTTCAGTAAGGTAAATGACATTAAATATAATCGCAATGATAACTAAGCAGGGCCATATAACTTTATTTATTCATTTTATTTTTTTGTCTGTTTACTTAAATAAAAACTGGTTACTTTTACTATATTTCTATTTTTGGGATGAAAGTTAAACTATGATAATATCAGAATGCAGCATAGATTAAATTAGATTAGGCATATCTTTCGATTTACTTCTGCGGTATATCTGGACTCTCTCTTGAGTAAACTTTCACTTCACTCTTGGTATTTCATGTAAAGCAACTGCTGCACTTACAAGTGGAATAATGTGTAATATATTGAAGTCTGATATATTGCAAGAGTTTTTACAAAATTAATTTTGGGGGTTATGCATCAACTGGTTTAGCTTTTGTAAACTTGTTGCCCTAAATTTCTGAAATAAGATTATTCTTCACAAAAAGAGCTTTAAATGGGACTGACTTTGACCTTTACAAATTTATTATTCAGAAAACACGGTGGTTTGAAAATAAAAAGCATAAATTATGTTCCTTAGGCAGATTTTGTGGACTACTTGTAACTCCTTCGGTTTTTTGTAACTGATATTTGTTGGGCTGCAAGATCCCTTATGGCTCTTGGTACAAAATTTAATTCTGTAGTCTAATCCATACTGTAAATGTTTGTAACAAAGCTGCTTGCCAAGTTAAGTAATTATTCTCAAGTGAAGCTAATTTAGATTGCAATTCTCCTCTGATCGTGGCAGCTGCCATTTATTCCTGCTCCTCTGTCACAGTTTTTTTGTTTTTGCTTGGCCTGTCCTCCTGTACACCTGCCTTGTCTCCTGTTGGGCAGGAGTCAGCCTCCTGGCACTGTAGTTGTGGCACACTTGGTGTGGGACTCAAGAGGCCAGCTGTAAGTTTTCTTAGATAGCAGTTTAACTGGTGTTAGTTTCTCTTGCTTTTTGTGCATCTGTGTGTGTGTGTGGACAAAGAGTTCATGTGCTGTACAACTTTTTAATGGTCTGCTCTGATTTTTAATGCAGAAATAAGTTTCACCTGTCTGTTTTTGTGAATGACAGTCATAAAATTATGCATTTCTTTCCAAAAATAATGGTAAAAGTGCAACTCATGATATGCAACGAGGCTAAATTCTGGAAACTTGTGTATAATTACATGAACTCTCCTTAGCTGTTTGTGTAGATTTACTTGTCAAGTCATATCCTACTTCAGAAAAAATATTTCTGTCCTGACAAGTTTATTTTACAAAAATGCTTATGTAGTTCCACCTTCTTAGAATATAATATGTGGTAGAAATTCTAATTTATAATGGTAGAAAACAGACTATTACTAAAATATTGCTGACAGACATATTTTATGTACATTGTGTTTCTTTTTGTTTCTTTATGTGAATGTTTTGCATTTTCTTTGTCATTGTAGTACAAATGTTGAGTAACATACGATTAGTTCTAAAAAATAGTTTGTAGATTTTTTTCACTTTCAACTACAAGGCAATAAACAGTTGTTTTATATTATTATGTAATAGGTCGATATGAACTTCATGAGGAAAATTCCTACAGGAGCAGAAGCATCAAATGTGTTGGTGGGAGAAGTAGATTTCTTAGAAAGACCAATTATTGCTTTTGTGAGGCTGGCCCCTGCTGTGCTTCTCTCAGGTCTCACAGAAGTTCCTGTTGCTACACGGTAAAGAAATCCCTGAATGCCATGATTTTACTTGTATGATAAGTAGCAGCACTTCAATGCTAAAGCAGCGTACATAGCGGAGTGATTTGTGAAGTCATTGGGACAGAAAATGTATTCATCTTTCTTACTGGTGCCAGTCAGCTGTTGCAAAAGTAGCAGTAATGGGCACCCTCCTAAACTTTCTTTGAAGACTTTAAAAAATATTTTGATAATGAAGCCACCTTCAGAAATGCTTGGCTATCAAATGACAGCCCAACTAGGTGTCAAGTGATGGCAACAAAAAAGGACCTGCAGCTGTGGGAGATTCAAAGGGGTGTATAAAGAAGCTTATTTGCTCCCCCAGTGCTAGCCTCCAGAAGTAGTCCGCTGGAAGTTTGTCTAGTTCAAGTTGGTATGCTGTTTTAGAGGGTTACATTGCAAATGCACAGCCCTAGAGTTTGGAGAATCTTGTACAGTCTTTAGGCTGCCTTTAAATCTTCATTCATCTTTCCTTTTGTAATGGTTAAGAAAAGTGAGATGAAGTGCATTATTTTTTTTTCTTGTGTCCTTAATAGTCTGAGGTCTGTTTTTCTGGATTTCCCGTGTGCTTAAGATTCAGGACAAAATTCAGTCCCAGTGACTTAGATGAGGTACAGTGGTGGATCTACTCTGTTGGGATTCCAAGGAGTACCAGGGAACACCTGATCATTTTCAAGACTGGACATTTCAGTAACGTAACTAGGGCAGAGCTAGTGGGGGATCATCCCTGGATACTGACTTAGAGGGTGCCCCAGTATGGCCCCCTTTTGGCCAAACTGCTAACCCCCCCCCCCCCCATTTTTTGTGGGGGGCAGACCCCTGTGCCCCCCAGCCATAGGAAGCTGGGTGGGGGCCACACTACCCAGCAGTGCATCTGGCAGGAGTAGAAAGGGAGTGGAATGACACCCATTCCTTCTGGGAGGCCTTGCCATGAGACCCACCCCCCACCCTCAGGAGTGGGGGAGAGGGAAGGGCACCAGGAGGGGACCCTCGGGAGCCCATGCTGCCGCTTGTTGCTCAGCAGCAGCAGTCAGCCTTTGCTGTTTAAGCAGAAGTAGTAGCAGCTGCAGCTCAAGTGAGGAGCCTGGTGATTCTCCTCCCCCCCCCCCCCCCCCCCCCCCCAC
>NW_005842022.1:671188-688599 GCF_000455745.1 Alligator sinensis | reverse complement strand
ACCTCACCCGCTCCTCTTTTTCTACTCCTTCAGTGGTCAGTATAATTCCTTCCCTGCTCTCATCCAGCCCTAGGTGCTGAAAAAGCTCGTGGACCCCCTGGGATGTTTGCTGTTGAATGTTGTTGAAAACTGTTTGAATAAATTGAAAATTTTAAGTTAGGTTGATAAAGAAACATTGACTGGATTTGATAGAGGGTTGTAAGGAAATGTTCAAGATAATTTTATAAACTAATTTCTACAGACTGTGCCCAGAAAGGGTTAAATTTCACCCATGCTTTGATCAAGTGCATGAACATTTGTCATTAAACAGAAAATATGTATGTTGATTGTGTCTATGTGGTGGGTAGGTATAGATCTGTGTGTGTTTGGTTCATCTGTTCCTCCTATCTAAAATAAGAGAGGCAATTCAGTCTTCAAAGAACTTGAATGATTGCTTTTCTTTATATTGCAGTGTTCAGAAGTTCTTCAGTCAGTGATTTTCCAATGGAAGTACCATATTTACAGATAAAGGAAAATAATAAGATTGGGTAATCTTGATAGTGTCCTAACTCAATTACTGGTGCTTTTGAGATTTGGAGAAAAACAGAAATCCATAGAAAAAATTGTCAGATGGCTTAAGTTTGAGGCCTGTTTCTCTGTTTAGCTGCCAATTTGTATTGCTTTCCTGTGACATCTTTACTTCACTCTACCTCAGGGCGGGCAATTATTTCAGATGGAGGGCCGCTTAATGAGTTTTGGTGAGCTGTGGAGGGCCACAAGGGTAGCCCAGCCCCCCTTGACGGCTGCCCTGCCCCCTGGTCACCATCTTGGGAAAGGAAATTGTGCCCCTGAATCGCTGACCTTTACCACCTTGCCCCCAGAAGTACTCCTTTTGGGAAGGGGGTTTGCTGTCTTGTAACTGGAAAAAACCCCAAATTATATGCTAAAATCAAACATCGACAATAACATATTTTATTTAAAAAAATATTTTTGTCCAGATTTTTGTGTGGTGTGTATATAGAGGTGATTGCATAATAGCTCCAAATGAAGTGTTACTCTTGTATGTTGTAGGGGAGTGTGGAGGGGTGGGTGTGGGATGGGGGGATGTGGGTGAGGGGTTTGTGGAAGGGAGTGTTTGTGGAGATGTGTAGGTGGGTGGGTATGGGGCTTCTGGGGTATGTGGAGGGAGAGGGTGGCTTAGGGTGTGTGTGTGTGGTGGGGTGCACGTAGCAGTAAATGGGGCTCCTCGTAGAGGCACATGGGGGTATGTGTGGGGAGGGTATGGGATTGGTGGGGGGTATGGGTGGGTGCAGTGTTTGTGGGGTATGTGATTGTGTGGAGGAAGGGTGTGGTTGTGGGGTTTGCAGGGGAGGGTTTGTGGGTATGGTGGGGTGTGCATGGGACTCCTGAGTGTGCCCCCTTCCCCCCCGAGCTGGTCAGCACCTTCCCCCACCCTGTGACAGCCTGGAGCCCCTGTGCCCTGTTGTGCCTCCCTGCCATTACCAGCCGTGTGCCACCCCAGTACGATGTGCCCACTCCAGACTCGCTTCCACCGGAGCAGAGTGGATCAGCTGGAACCCATGTGCAGCCCTGACTTGGCCTCCCTCCTGCACTGCACCACCCACCTGTCGCATGCCCTGCTGCTCCCTGAGCACACAGCAAGGCTGGGGCAGGTCTGCAGTGCGACTGTCTTGTTACATACAAAAACTAGAACTCTTGGTTCCAAAATGATTCCTAGGCACCATAGGTGGTGGCGGCTCCTGCTGTAGGCTCATCCTCTGGGCTCAGCAGTGGCAGCGCGAGACAAGCTGTTGCTCAGCTCAGGGGGAAAGCAACCCTTCCTCCTCCTCCTGCTGGCAGTTCCCTGCTGTAGCCACCCGAGTCTGTTCTGCGCTGCCACCACTGCCCTGCAGGGCAGCCCAGAGGTGGCAGTGCAGATGCAGGGCAGCTCAGCGCGGGCTCTGGGCAGCTGGAGCAGGGAACTGCCAGCAGCGGGAGGGGAAGGGCTGCTTTTCTCCTTGTGCTGAGCAACAGCTTCTGTCTCGCGCTTCTGCTGCTGAACTTGGGCAAGCAAGCCCAGACCAGGTACTGGGAGTATGGGGTCAGGGCTGTGCATTGCAGGTCCCCACCAGTGTACCATGGGGCTGACAGCAGCAGCTGGAAGGAGCCGCCTGTCACCAAGGGACCTGCTGTGGACTGGATGCAGCCCACAAGACATATTTTGGCCACCCCTGTTCTACTTTGATAGCTTAAAGTTGCAATTTTAAGTGCATGTATGCATCTTCAAGGGTTTCAGGATTATGTGTAATGGAAGATCTGATGAATTAAAGGAATACTTTTAGATTTCCACACCCCACCTTTTTGCTATCTTTTGAAAATAACTTCTTTATTTCACAGCTGGTTTTGAACTGCAGTTCTCTAATTTATTATGGCCGTCCATGAGATCAATAGCTTTATGAATGACTTTTTGCTTCAGGGCCTATGTTTCTTGAAATAACATGCTTGTTTAAAAAAAAAAAAGGATCAATAACTGTTAAAATATCATAGCTCTACTCGTCTGTCTCATTTTCTGTACAGGTTCTTGTTTCTCTTGCTTGGCCCAGCAGGCAAGGGACCACAGTATCATGAAATTGGAAGATCAATTGCAACACTTATGACAGATGATGTAAGTAGTATAGATATAAAATCCATTGATAGAGACCCAAGTGGTGTGTATTGGAAAAATCTGAAATAATGTGCTTATTGACTGCTTAATGAAATGTCTTCAAAAGCTGTAACTTAGGCATGGCACAGCCAAACTAATTTTAGTAAAAATAAATTCATGCCTTTTTTGCAGAGTATATAATAGCAACTTATTCCATGACTCTTGTAAAATAATCCTAAAACTACTTCATAAAGACCATACAAGCTATTTTAGTGCAGATTCCTTTTTCTTCTGCTTAAATGCATTCATCTCTGGCGTGAAACTTCATAGCTATTAAGCAGTGCACAAATGTTGTACAACTGTTAAGAGAAAAATAAGAATACTGTGAACAGTTCAAACATCAGCAGGAGGAGTTAAAGGAATGTAATGTCCAAACTTAGAATTTTACTAGATTCTTGAAGTGACACTTTCAGTGTTCGGCAAAGTGTTGTACACTCTTTAGGTAGGCAAGGAGGTCAGGACCTGGTTTGTTTGTCCACACCAAGAAGAGCACAGTAAAGGGTATTTGTTTCAAATTGGAGGTAGAGTGCCACCTACTGAATTGCAGGTATCATTGGAGTAAGTCAGCTTCTGAAATTTTGACATTTCTTGAGACAAAAGCAATATTTAACTTATGAATTTTAAACTAGAAATTTTAGAATGGTGTGTTCTGTGTTTGGATATGTGTTAATTTATTTCTGAAAGTCCAGAATTTTAATTAGCTTTTGGGCTTAGCATGCATTTTTTAAAAATACTTTAACTTATTGATAGTTAACATTTAATTTGGTAGTATTTATCATATGCATTATATAAAATACTATTTAAATAATTCCAGAATATTCTCCCTTGAATGCCTTTATTTCTGAGATGTGAATTTCTGCCACTTGTGGGGTAGGGCTTGGGATTTGCCATTCCTGTGTGAAAAATAAATAAAAATGTTACTGGGTGAAACTCCACAAAAGAAAGGTGATTTAACATTTTTAAGTTAAACTTAATCTGTTTAACTTGAAACTAGAAATCCAAAGTAGTGATAGTCATACACTGGTTTGTGAAACTGAATGTATTTGGAGATTATACTTTGCAATGACAGATATGCCTTTGACTAATGGAAATGCAATTTGACTCCATGCTTTCTACATTTAAAAGAAGTCATCCAGAATTTAAAAGACGTCATCCAGAATGCACAAAAGTAAAGGACATGTAATGTAATGAAAATGAAGCTCCTGATTTTAAGCGTAATGCATGTGTTGGTGTGGAGTTTGTTTTAAATGCTTTGTGTTAACTCAGAGCACTACCATGGCATGTAATGTACAATCAATTCTATAAGTTCAGTGCACTTCTACCAAATAAATTTGGTGAGCCTAAATAATGGTGGTTTATAGACAGAGTAATAAGCGTTTTAAAATTTCCAGATAATGAATTCTTGCAACATCCCTCTGATGTTAAAAAAAAAAAAAAAAAAAAAAAAAATTAATCTCTAGATTTTTATATATAGGAAAACTGTCTTTGAAAGGCAACTCAATAACATATCATGAGTTTTGAAGAGGAGGGATTAAACCTAAAAGAGGGTCCTGATTTCTAAGAATGTGCCTTTTTCTGTAATGTTTATTAAAATCTGAACAGTCTCCTTTGGCTGTATGGTGAAATGCAAAAAGTAACTGGCATTTCTGATCAGCAGAAGACAATACTTTTTTAAAGCTTTTTGATGAACTACGGTTTTAATAACATAGCTGGGGATGTTTTTACAAGCATTTGGGGTGAGCAGTGACTTCTGTATGCCTGCATAAAGTTTTTTATGCATGCAAGTGCTTATGTACAAATGTGAAAGGTTTTGCATGTCCAAAACCCACTAGCTACACAGACTTCTAGTATGTGAAAAATTGTATATTCAAGTAATGTTGCATGTTACATTTCAAATGTACCAATAAGAGCCTTGTTGAGGACCCTTTGAAAATGTGATGCTTTTTTTTGTAAACTGAAGCTTTTCTTTCTTTTAATGAAGTGTTCTTCCACAGAAGTAAATGTTTGTGTCTTTTTCTTTCATAAAGGTTTTCCATGATGTTGCTTATAAAGCGAAAGATCGAAATGATCTGTTATCAGGAATTGATGAATTTTTAGACCAAGTGACTGTCCTTCCGCCAGGAGAATGGGATCCATCTATACGCATTGAGCCACCAAAAAGTGTGCCTTCTCAGGTAAGAGATTTTACAGAATGACAATTTTTGACTTAAAAAATATTGCTAAAGCATATTTTCAATTACATTGTAACATTTTAAATTGTACATTGAATTAACCTTTAATAAAGCAGCAGAAAAACACCAGACCCACTTGGGAGAAAGATTCGACCCACCTTAAAATAACACTAACTACGTGAACTGTGTGCATCTGTTTGTGTACGTTCGAAGTGAGAAATTAAGATTTATTTCGTGTGGGTTTCTTTGTTCTTTTAATAATGTTGTTTGATATAAAAGTATGTTGCATGAATTTAATTAGTGTAAACAAGAACATTGCGAAAGGGTAATAAAAGGATAATGAAAACACAGTTGACAGATTTAGACAGAAAATAGGATAAATTAGACTATAAAAGCGATGTAAAATTTAAATAAAAAATGTAATGCTAATACATTGGGTTATGTTTTGGAATGATATTTGCCTCACAAGCTTTGCCTTCAGTTTGCAATTCTAAGTGTGTTGTATTGCTTCTGTGGGATGTCCCACTACCAGTTAGGCTGGGAAATTATGCCCCAAAGGGAGCTTCACTTTTTGTGTAGAGGAGGGAAATTGCTAGAGAAGGGATCTGATCTATTGAGGGACAGGTATTTGGCTCATAAAGGGCTGATGGTGTTACTTCTTCAGGTGCTAACAGCCTTGGGCAGGACTTAGTGATGGAAATGACTGAGGAAGAAAAAGACATAAGTTGCATAATAACTGAACCAGTAATGTGGTACAGCTGTGAAGCAGGCAAATACGATCCTAGGATGCATCTGGTGAAGTATTTCCAGTGGAAACAGGGAAGAATTAACGCCACTGTGCAGACTGGTGGTTTAGACCTTCTGGAATGCAGTATACAATTTGAGAAGGAGCTACTTGGCCATGCAGTTCTGTGCGTGCTCCTGCCATTGCTGGCTTGTTGGCAGGGCTGGCTGTCATCTCATTCCTAGGCACCTGTATGGCCAGCCCAAAAAAAATCAGCCCCATGTGTGACACCAATGAGTGCACCTACTCCAATAAGCGCATGTTTGGCCTCATTGACAAGTAAAATGAGGGATGTCAGTTTTTTGAAAGGGAGTCTGTTGATATGGTTCCATTAAACTTTGAAGAAAATGGAACAGACAGAAGCCAGACTGAAGTAAAAACCCTGTTTTAAATATGCTTTATAAGTATCTTTGCCGTCTTAAACAAACAAGCTTGTTTTGCTGTTATACTAAACTTGAATAGATGAAATACAGCTATTTTTGTTATAAGCATTTATGAATGTAAAAAACAAATGTGGTCCCAGTTGTTCAAGAAAGATCAGATGAGGCTAGAACATAACAGAAAAGGTAAACAGTACTAGAAAAGGAGTCTAGAAGAGCTTGGCTTTTATGTTCTAGTAAACTGAAAGCTGATGGAACATGAGGTTTCTCTCTGAATACATGAAGGAGATAGACCTAAGGTTGGGAGGGAGAGAGGGGAGTACTTTAGGCTAAAGGGCAATGCTGATGGAGAAGGAGGTCATAAATGGATGGCTTGAGTCTTGTGTTTCTTGGAGTATGCATTTGTATATGTATGGCGTGCCGTGACACATTATAGCACAATTTATGTAATCCGTATATTATGGAATTTTAGGTATAAAAGATTCAGGCATAGTGGTAAAAATTTGCTAAAAATATTTTAATTCAATTTAATTTAATTATCAAAGAACATATGACCCAGAAAGGAATAATATTGCCTTCTGAGAACTTCTGGAATAATGTGTTACATTATTAGCAGAAATATTTATGAAATGTTGTCTTAGTAGTATTTTAAAGCTCAATTACTTTTTAAGTATTGGGTATCTGTACTTCATCTGAATTAATGCTTGTTAGTAAGAAAAAATCTTAAATCATATGTTTTTTTCCTGATATAGGAGAAAAGGAAGCTACCTAAATTTCCAAATGGATCTACCCCTACTGGAGAGACACTCAAAGAAGAGGGCCATCATGCTGGACCTGAGCTACAAAGGACTGGAAGGTGTGTTTGCTTAATTAAGTTCGAGTAATCGCAAAAAAAAAATAGGCGCAATAAATCATTACTAATTACAGTTTTCTGTGATGACATTATCAATACCTTTATTGTGAATTGAAAGGATTTAATTAAGTGCATCTTTCTTTTCCTTTTCAAGTGTTAAGTTTTTACCTATGATTGGCCTACTTTAAATCATTATCAACAGTATGTCAATATTTCTCAACACACTTGTGAAGGATTTCATTATATGATAATGCCTCCTTTAATTGACTAAATTTTCAGAATTCGTTTTTGATTTTAAGCTGTTATAAAGCATGCATTTATCATACATATAGCAGAAAATTGAAATTTTTCTATACTGGGCTAGATATTCAAAATGTTACATAGAAACAAAAAATCAGTGTCAAAGAAGAATTTTACAGAAGAAATTAAAAGATACCCAACAAAACACAAATTACTGGGCAGTCTCCACATTCAAACATTGATAGCTTCCAACAAGGAACAGAATGTAGGCGAAGTATTGATATTTGTCCTGCACTCATTTTCAATGACAACTCTTGTACATAAATCACATTCCTTTTCTGGCAAGCTTAGTAAACAGGTACCCTTGACTACAACATTTAATTTTCTATAAATTTAGTAAAATATTTGACAGGCTATATTCTAATTCTTTCCCCAGAACCAGCCTTGGATCAGGAATAGGGGGAAAACTAGAAATTCAGAAAATAATATTCCATAGGCTAAAACTAGTCAGTAGTATGTTTTTAGAGATTTAAAGAGAACCTGTCACCATATGAGTTGACTTGATTTTCAGCTCAAGTAAAGTCTTCCTTGCTTCCATATACAGGCCAATGGAGCTTGTAATATGCACAAATGATCCTTCTCTTAAGAACAGCGTGTTATGTTTTTTCCACTTTTTTGTAACCATACTCTGAATTCATAACCAAATATTTTTGTAAATATTTGGTTTAATCTGGGTTTGACCTTGTCAACATTTTAGATAACATCCATCATCATAATAGCAGTTTCTGCTTCTATTTTGCTCAGTTGAATTCATTATACTATGTCTTTTTTTATTTTCCTTAAAATTCTTCTATATCTAGAGCCTATTGCTGCAACAGATGGGAGACAGATGTTATTTATATATTTAGAAAACTCTATATATGGAGAATTTCGCTAAAAAATGAAACTAAAGCTGCTTCTAGAACTCTTATAGATTTCTGGTAAACATTGGAGCGCAGGAAATGACAATGGTTCTGGAACTACATTTGAACTGCTCTTTTCATGTTCAGTTTGTTCTGAACGTCATTGCATTTGGGTATGAGGTTCTAAATGTTGTTTGGTTAAAATAATTTCCAAGGATCTTTTTCAATATCTAGCCCATTATATGCAAAATACGTAGCCACTTTTTAAAAATGTTAAATATAATTGCTTTTTCTAAAATTGCTTAATTGGAATCATCTAAATTATTTTACATTTTAGTATTATTTTAAATTGGATTATGAAGTGGTTAACTTGTGCTAGCAATTGGCACTGGCAGTCTTGTGTAGCCCATAGTTTTAACTAGCTAGAATCCTCTAGTGTACAGTTTGACAAGTTTCATCTCACCTATTTAGGCTTTTTGGTGGTTTGATGCTTGACATCAAAAGGAAAACAACTTTTTTCTTGAGTGACTTCAAGGATGCACTAAGCCTGCAGTGCCTGGCCTCGATTCTTTTCCTATACTGTGCCTGTATGTCTCCTGTAATCACTTTTGGAGGGCTCCTGGGAGAAGCTACACAAGGCAGAATAGTGAGTACAAAGAATGGTAGTAGCCAGGCTTTTAGATCTTCAGAGGCAAGTCACTGTGTGCATTTGTCTCATTTATTCACACTTTTATTTGAAGAATTTACCCACAGCACTTGATTTAGCCTGCCCCAAAACAGACCTTCCCCCAAAAGGTAATTGCTGTGGAAAATGTGGGAAACCCATGTGAACAGGAGAAGATGCACAGTCGAGGTAAAAATCTTTATCCTGCCTTACTGGATGAATGGCTTATTGAATTGAGAGAGGTCTTGCATTGCCTCTCTTTGGAAAGGGGGGATAGACCTGGGTCTTAATTTAAAAAAGTATAACTTAAATCCATAAAGGTGCACCATTCCAGTGGGTCTGCTTAGGATAAGTCACAGGCTCAAGGTGGATAGTAAAAAAAAACAACAAAAAAAAAAAAACAAAAAAAAAAACCTAATGGCCTTGAGTAATAAGCCTGGATGGATGATATCTACAATACACTAGTAGAGGAAGTGAATTGTGTATTTAAACAATGGGTAAAATATAATTTTTCACTGTTTGTATATTGTTCTTATTCTCAGTAAGAGGAAATAATGAAGGCTTACAAACAGAAAATACTCTTCATTTGTATGTATTAATGTAGTTGGCTATAAAGCACAATTTCAATTTTGGTAGTACAATATGAACAGTGTTTAACAGCACCAGATCTATTTTAATTAAATTCTGTAATAATGTGTTGCATTTTTCAGAAAGGGGAGGGAATGGTCACATCATCTGTCTCAAGTTGCTGTTTCTGCATTAATTGGCTAATAATAAAATTAAAATAATTTAATGAAGTATATTTTCTGCTTTCTGAAATGTGAAAATTAGACTACTTTGAGTGAAAAGGGTATATTTTAAATATCTCAATTTTTTTAGGGTTTTTATTAAACATTTCTCCTTCAAAACACAGAATTCACCATATTACTTCTCAGAGCAAATGTTTGAACTTGTGTCAGTGCTATTAGTTGTTTGCAAAAGATAGTGTGATTAAATGCTAGTAACTTAGATATTTGCCTATTGATATGAAAATTTGAACAACTTATTGGCTATTACAAAATCTACTTACGGAAATAAGTAATATTCTTTACTATGCAGTACTTAACCTGCACCTAAATCTGTTCAGATAATTAGCATAAAAATGTTAACATGTTTGTTGAATGTGCATCTTGTGTCACTTTTGAGACCTGTTTCTTTTGAGCTTGATGTATAAATAGCTTCTTTCTTTTAGCTGTTTGGGATTGTTTGTAGGTTTGTTCCTGCCTTTTAAATATTTGGGTGTGAATCACTGAGTATAATAAATTTAGTTTCTGCAAATATTCTTTCAGGTCCAGTAGATGACTTTGTAAGGTACACAGTTTGTGTTCAACCCCCTCCCTCATTCACAAAAGCTGTCACTTCCTCAGTATTTCCTTTTCCTGACAGCCTGATTGAAAGCCCAGAGTTAATGCACTGACTTAAAAACACTTGTTCAAGGTTAATTGTTGAAAGAAGCTGGGTTTTATAAGTCTCTTAAATTGTTTATGATTTATGAAGTTACATTGTTTGTGGCCCCTATTCAGCAAATCAGTTTTACCCCTGGTTGTGTTTCATTGAATAATTTTGTGCCTAATTTTTGTATCTTTCTCAGATTTGAATAATTACTGAATATCAAATAGGTTTTAAAACTTGCTGCTCAAAAATCTTATTGTCTGTTGAATAACTTTTTCATCATTCTAATTCTAACTGGATTAGATAATTTATGAAAATCTTTAATACTGTACTGATTTGTATTGTAAAAGGTTTGCTTCTCTCCCAGGGTAGATTATTTCTCTCCTTCCTCCCCCTGCCACCAAAGGGATGTTGGCTTTTGGTTCTCAGACTTATTGTCATGTATTCATAAGCCAGTATTTTTCAGTAAACCTAGTTAGATGTGTTTTGCAATGCATGGCTGATGGGTGCAGGTTTGATATAGCACACACGCTATTTTGATACAGGTCTGGTGTGGTCGCTTCTCGGCCTCTTGAAGGCTCAGATCAAGTCTTCTTTCTTAATGAGACGGACAACTTTATTAGAACATGTGTTGATTAGGTACTATGTTTTTGTTATAACATTTGTTAGGTGCTTTCCTTCACAGCCTCCAGAATGAATAACTTTTTTTTTTCTCTCATGGTTTTGGACTGCTGTACATTTCTCAAGAGTAAAACAGTCCAAAGCTTTTGACCATGATGCTGTTCCAGCAAAGTTGTGTTAAGTTACACTTGTGTGTGAAACAATGACTTCAATGCTTTTACATCATGTCTTGTTTCTAAGTTAATGTATTTTAATACCCTAAATATGTAAACAATATGGAAAATGTTAATTTTAAAATCAGTGTAGTCATGAAGATTTTTTTTTCCCCAAACAGAGTGCAATAGAGTCTCTCTTTGGAGCCTCGTTAACTGGGATTGCCTATTCTCTGTTTGCTGGGCAGCCTCTTACAATATTGGGGAGCACTGGACCAGTTCTAGTATTTGAGAAAATATTATTTAAATTCTGCAAGTAAGTAACATTTTCTGATCTTGCCACACTACTTTGCATTTTAAGACCATAGCATTTTAGATCTCAGTTCTGTATGGTGGTGTTATGACTCAGCTTCTTGATTTGATCCAAAACTAAAAAAGAGCTGCTTTTCAGTTTCAGTTTGAATGTATGTCAGTTTGCAAGAAGAGCTTTACAAGACTTTAACTGTGGGACTTGTGAACTGGAGCTCTGATCCTTCTTGTGGCAGTGCAGTCCCGGCCTCTTCCCTGCTGTCCACCCTGAGGTGCATATGCACCTGCTGCCAGCAGTGAGCCAGGCTAAGGCTGCACAGACCCTGGTATAGCCACTTGTAGCCTCTCCTTTCCACCTGCCATGGTCAGCCCACGCTCCTGGCAAGTTCCTTCCACCCACTACAGATCCTGGGCTGCTCATGACAGGTGGTTGGGGATGCTGCAAGTAGCTGCATTGGGGTCTGCGGAGCCCAGATCCGACTCATCGCCAGTGGTGGCTAGACATGCACCTAGGGTGCATGATGGGGTAAGGGGCTGGGGTGTGCTGCCAGAAGAAGGATTGGGCCCCTCACAGCTTCCCCACTGTCTGCCCTGGGGTATGTGTGCACCTACTTCTGGCAATGAGCCAAGCCAGGGCTCCGCAGACCCTAGTGCAGCCACTTGTAGTCCTGACTCCTAGGCAGGCGTGCACCAGTGGCAGCGAGGGATGAGGGGCTTTCCTAGCCTACTGTTGCTGCCTGGAGGACAAGTAAGTATAGGTGGGGGCTGGTCCCTGGCAGGTGCATGTTATCAGTTAACCATTTATCTGATAACATGAGGGGAGTTTAAATGGGTACTTAATTAAGCGGTATTTACAGCCCTAATTTTATTACCTATTCAGTATCCCCCCTGAAAATAGAATTTTAAAAGCTATTTAGATATTTAAAATTATAATCATATTACACAGATGAAAGAGAAAAAAGTGGAACTACTTCCTAATCACTAATATTAAATCACTAATATTGAATCTTCTGTTTTCAGAATATCCTCAATTTTAGCATCTCTGTTTCACGAGATATGGCGTGCATCTAAAACCTTAAAACTAGCATATTTGAAAACTTTAGTGGTTTTTTTTAATCTACAACAGTTCGGGGTCATATTCTGCCCAAATTACATATACAAAAAATATTAAAGAATTGTTTAAATTAAACATTCAGATATTTCTTAGCTTTCAGTTGGTGATCTCTAAGTAAGTGGCAAATGCTGTCCCTAGCAGCAATTGCTGAAGTAATAAAACAGATTGTGGAGACGTAAAAGAAACACTGGTGAGCCACTTACTTTAGCAGCAGTTGTGAAGCACAGATTGACCCCACCAAGGAAATTGGAGTTCCAGGCAAAGGCCAAATTCTAATTTAATAGAACATTTACCTGACCTTTTTGCCTAAAATACAATGGTGGCTTTGAATAGAAAGGAGTGACCAAGGACTAGTCTGGCTTCAAGGAACTTTGACTAGGTAGATTAGATAGCTTTGAAAAGAACCTAACCTCTCTTCTTGGCTGGAGAGCATTCTACACCAGTGCTTCTCAAAGTGGTGGTCCGCAGGTTGCTGCCGGTCCATGAGCCACCAGTCCTCAACAAGTTGCCAGGAAAGAAAGAAATATATTTTCAGAAGCATAACATTGATATGTCATAGTGCCACAGTTAGTATGTTCCAGCACTCCAAGTGATGTCATGTCGTGCGAGGTGAGGAAAGAGAAAGAAACAGCTGGTAACGCAGTTGTGTAGTGCTATTACATGCAGTTGCTGCCACCAGCTGAACCGGGCACTGGTCCCTGGCCCATTGGAAAAAAAATTGCCAGTCCAGCGTGTCAGATAGTTTTAGAAGCACTGTTCAACACCATTAACCTCATTATCCCCTGTGTAATGTAGTAACGCCAGCCCACAGGATCAGAAAGAGATGAAAAAATGGTCTCAGCTCTACCTAAAACAGGGCTGCCCTGCAGAATAAAGGGGGGGGGGGGGGTGGCGGTTGAATAGGTGCAGGAAGAAAACTTGGCCTACTTCTCTGTTCCAAGGTGGAGTAGGGTGTGGGTATAGGTAATCTTGATGTTTCTACAAATTCTTCTCTCTCTCTTCTCCCCCTTTCCCCAAAACAGGGACTATGGTCTTTCCTATCTCTCCCTACGAACCAGCATTGGTCTGTGGACGTCATTTTTTTGCATTTTATTAGTGGCAACTGATGCAAGCAGCCTTGTATGTTACATCACTCGATTTACTGAGGAGGCCTTTGCAGCACTCATTTGCATAATATTTATCTATGAGGCATTAGAAAAGCTTTTTCATTTGGGAGAAGTGTACGCGTTCAATATGCACAATGACTTGGATAAACTGACTTCATATTCGTAAGTGTCATCTTTTTTACTATATGTAATATTTTACAGTACATTGACATTTTTTGACTCTATAAATGTATATGAAGGTGTACACACACAATACCATTTGTTCATAACATTTGAAAACTTAAATTCTTTAATTTTTGCATGTTCTATTTAGTACGTTTTAATTTTTAAAAAAAATGCAGCTTTGACTACATGTTATCCAATCTCAGTTGCATATGATCCAAGCAGAAGGCATGGTAGGTATAAAACAAGGGTGAGCAATTATTTGGACTGAAGGGCCACTTAGGGAGTTTGGTTGGCAACCCCTGGGCTGCAACAGCTCACCAAAATGTCTTAAATGGCTTTGTCCTGCACTTGGCTGGGCAGATGGGATGGGGCCACAGGCAGGTGGGAAGTGGCATCTGGGATTGGGATGGATGGGTGGGGCTGGGATCAGGATCATGGGGCCATGACACTGCAGGGCTTGGGGCAGAGATGATCTGTTCCTCACGTGCCCCTTCCTGCAAAACTGGCATCCATCATAGGGAGTGTGGGCAGATGCAAGGGTGTACGGAGACCTCGCCCACTCACTCTGTCTGGCACCCCTGGCAGTGGGTGCAGGGCGGCTGGGCTATAGTGCTGGGTAGTGGGGCCAGGTCCCCTACCCAGCAGAGACTGGCAGTGGCAGTTGGAAGGAGCCACTGCTGTTGGGGCGGCCGGGAAGCAAGTCTAGCCACTGTGCCACCCCAGCCCTTTTGTGCACCAAGGGGCAACAGGATCAGGTGCATGTGCCATGGCCAGGGCTACCCCCTGTGCCTGAGCTGGGCTGGGTGGGGCTCAGAGAAATAGATAAATTTCCTTGCCCACAGGCCATATCTTTCTCACCCCGATATTAAAAACAAACTAGCTTCAGCGCATTTTGGAAACTTCTCGATCTTGTGGTTTTTAATACGTGAATTTTATTTCTGGCTTGATAACCATGTACTGCAATGTAATCAATTTATACCGGTGATTCTCCGTCTTTTTAGGCTTGAAGCAGCCTCGAAAAATGCCAGCTCTTAGTTGCTACTCGTTATTTTGACCCTACAGAAAAGTAACAGAGCAATTAAGAATTAAAAAATACCACAGCAGGTCACAATGTTTTTAACGCAGTGGATTGCTGTTTAAAATATCTGAGTTTATCTTGTGAATCATGTTTACACACCTAGCAGAGTTAACATTGCATGGTACCCTTTAGCCTTTAAAAGAAGCTCAAGGCACCCATGACTGGATTTAGGTGTGCAAGCACATGTGGCTTGTGGCGCTACAAACCTTGTGCATTGCATGTTAAACTGTGTGGCACTATCTAATGGCTTTATTTTATAAACCCATCCTTTTATTATTTAATTTTGAATCATTTTATTGCACAGACTGAGGAGCCTTGAGCTCTATCTTTTCATAAGTGTATAGGAAGTGCTGTTCTGAAAACATTTTTGAAAATATAAATTACTAAAAATCACCACATGGTTACCCATTTACAAGTTTAAACCCAAATAAACAAGAATGGGGAAAAAATCATTAAAAGTACTTTTAATTTATCTTTCAGATGTGTATGTTCTGAGCCTCAAAACCCCAGCAATGATACTTTACAGCTGTGGGCAAAAAGCAATAAGTCTGTGGATACCATAACATGGAGTAACCTGACAGTTTTGGTGAGTACCTCGAAGATAAAAAAAACTGTCTTGCAGACTTATTTTTATCTTTGCCAAATAGAATCTGGAATGGTTACTTTGCAGTTCTATATAGGGGATATTTAAGACAGTGGGGAAAAAGCTGGAAGTTTGGAGAGTAATGTTTCCCTTCCCTTTTCAGTACCTGAATAACTTACATTTTATGATTTATGCCAATAAGTCTCAATTTCACAAAAAGAGATTGATCTAAATGTGAATACTTCGTATTCATAGGCTAAGGACAAGCTCTGTCCAAGGTGTAGGTAAAACGTGTGTGAGACTATTTTGCTCTATTACTATTGCATCATGGTAGCATTTATTTTTAGTAGGCTGAGTCCTCATTTCAACACGGATGTCAGTGAACTTGAGATGTGCTTAAAGTTTAAGCAAGAAACGAAAGTGCTTCTCAAAAAATTGTACACTCTGTATTTGATTATCCTTTTATCTTTACCTCTACCTCATATCCAAATGAAAGTCTTCATCTATAATACTTTATTTTAGGATTAAAAGTACATATTAGTCAGAAGTCAATATTTGTTGACAGTTACCATTATAATGAATATTTCCTGCCCAAATATTATATCTAATATACTGTTATCTAATAGTTATTGGCAAGTGCTGTCCTTCCAAATTTCCACTATAATAATTCATTTCCCAAGGTTGCTGCATGTACTGAACAGTTTCAAGGATGCTTTGAGTTCTGATTCACATTTTGGCACAATCTTCTTTGTTCATTTGTGGATTTTACTCGTTCATTGGTTAGGATTGTTACCATATGTTTAAATGACCTGTGAGAGAGAGATGGCCCGTGGGCTTTGTTTTGAGCCTCAGAACCCCAGTAATGATACTTTTATAGATGTGAGCAAAAAGTAGCAAGTCATAAGGGCAAACCATAGTGTCCATATTTAAGAAAGGGAACTACAGACCAGTCAGCCTCACCTCAGTCCTTGGAAAAATCATGGAGTAGATCCTCAAGGAATCCACTTGTAAGCATGTGGAGGAAGAAAAAAGAGATTAGGAACAGTTGCCATGGATTCACCAAGGGCAAGTCATGCCTAACCAACCTGATTGCCTTCTATGACGAGGTGACTGTCTCTGTGGATGAGGGGAGACTGGTGGATGTGATGTACTTGGTGTGCCTTGATTTTTAGCAAGTCCTTTGATACAGTTTCCCACAGCATTCTCGTAGGCAAGATAAGGAAGGTATGGGGTGGATGGACTGTAAGGTTGATAGAAAACTGACTGGAGCATCAGGCTCAGAGTAGTAATCAATGGCTCAGTGTTTAGTTGGCAGTAAGTGTCAAGTGGAGTCCCCCAGGGCTTGGTCCTGAGGCCGGTTTTGTTCAAGGTCTTCATCAATGACCTGGAAGGTGGCATAGAGTGCACCCTCAGCCAGTATGCAGATGACACCTGGCTGGGGGGGAGTAGTAGATATGCTGGAGAGTAGGGCTAGGATTCAGAGTGACCTAGACAAATTGAAGGATTGGGCTGAAAGGAATATAATGAGGTTAAACAAGTACAAGTGCAAAGTCCTGCATTTAGGATGGAACATTCTCATTCACCAGTATAGGCTGGGGCTGACTGGCTGGGCAGCAGCTCTGCAGAAAAGGACCTGAGGGTTACAGTGGACAATTAGCTGAATGAGTCAGCAGTGTCCCTTAGTTGCCAAGAAGGCTAACAGTATCCTAGGCTACATTGGTAGGTGTGGAAGTAATTTATTCCCCTCTACTCGGCACTGGTGAAGCCACATCTGGAGTACTGTGTTCAGTTTTGGCCCCTCACTACAAAAAGGATGTGGACAAATTGGAGAGAGTCCAGTGAAGGGCAACAAAAATGGTGAGGAGGAACGGGGCTTATTCAGTAGGGGTGTGCAAAGCGGGCAGTATTAGATTCAGATTCAGCCTGATTTGGGGGACAGTGATTTGTTTCGCTGATTCAGATCACTGTCCCAATTTGATTTGGCTGAATCTGCATCTGAAGATTTGGAGAATCAGCAACTCGGCCATAAACACAGCTTTGTTTTTTTTTTCTACGTACTTCAAGGTACGAGGCATGGCTTGTGAACACTGAGATGCTGGGGCAGATGGAGCATCCCACGGGAGTGTGGGGCAGTCCCCTGCATGCTTGATGGTGGACCTGGAAGTGGCTTGGAAG
>NW_005842022.1:644278-671178 GCF_000455745.1 Alligator sinensis | reverse complement strand
GGCGCACGGGGGTCCCCTGCACGCTGTGCTGTGGACTTGGAAGTGGACCAGAAGTACTTCTGGTCTGTTGCCAAGCACGTGAGGGAACCCCCCTGGACTCCCATGGGATGGTCCATCCACCCCACCATCTCGGTGTTCACAAGCCACGCCTGGTACCTCGAGGTACGTAGAAAAAAGAGAGAAAGCTGTATCTATGGCTAAATCTTCAAATCTCTCCAAATCAAATTGGACGCTTCCAATTTGATTCAGAGAGATTAATGGGTTTCCTGATTCGATTCAGATTTGGAGATTTGGTCGCCAAATTGGGCCGAATCTTCTCCGAATCGAATCAGTGACCGTAGCTTTGCACACCCTATTTAGTCTAGAGAAGAGAAGACTGAGAGGAGACTTAATAGCAGTT
Source organism: Alligator sinensis (assembly GCF_000455745.1). NCBI lineage: Eukaryota > Metazoa > Chordata > Crocodylia > Alligatoridae > Alligator > Alligator sinensis. The sequence goes on along the minus strand of NW_005842022.1, from coordinate 670,778 downwards.
TTCAACTACCTGAAGTGGGGTTTGAAAGAGGATGGAACTAATCTTTTCTCTGTGGTAGGAGATGACAGAACAAGGAACAACAGTCTCAAGTTGCAGCAAGGAAAGTTTAGGTTGGGTCTTAGAAAGAATTTTCTTATTAGGAGGATAGTAAAACACTGGAACAGGTTACCCAGAGAGGTGGTGGAAGCTCCATCTTTGGAGGTTTTCAAAACCCAGCTAGACAAAGCTTTGGCTGGGATGATCTAGTTGGGGCTGGTCCTGCTTTGAGCAGGGGGTTGGACTACTGGACCTCCTGAGGTCTCTTCCAAACCTAACTTCCTATGATTCTATGATTGTGTGTATGTGTATTTATACTGTCACACCAGCTTAACATTTTAAGCAATTGCCTATAACCTCCCCCAATAATTCTATATTTTCTCATCTGAAATCAATTTCTTCTTAATTCTGGCCAAATTCTTCTACTATAATGCCACCCAACAGCACATATCCAAGTTAAAATCTGTAGGGGGTGTGTGCCTGTGTGTAGATTTTTAACTTGCAGTTCCCCCCGAGGCAGACGCAGGCTGTGGTCCTATGCAGCCAGGGAAGGGGTTTAAACCTCCTTCCTCCCTACCTCAGCCTGCAAGCCCCTGGCCATCCCCCCAGTAGGGAATGGGGGACAGAAGCCTGGCAGGGGCTGCCCCCCTATGCAGATTAGGGCTGGGGTCCTATGGGGGCCTAGGAGGGGGTTTAAACCCCCCTCCCCCCTGCCTTCGAGTGCTGGCCCTGGGTTGAGTGCTGGCCCTGGGTTGGGGTCTGGCCAGGTGCCCTGCTCTTTGCTTGAGCTGGGGGGCAAAAGCCTGGCAGGGGCTGCCTTCCATCAGACCCAAGCTGTGGTCTCATGTGGGTTTGGGAGGCAGTTTAAACTCCCCCTCTCCCTACCTCAGTGTGCAAGACCTGGGTCAGGGTGCGCCCCCTCCCCCCCTTCACTCGAGGAGGTGAGGGGGCAAAAGCCTGGCATGAACTGCCCCCATCTCAGCAGGGAGCAGGGGGGCAAAGGCCTGGCAGGGACTGTCACATCCCTGCACTAGGCAGATCTTGGCTGGGTTCCTCTGCGGGCCAGGGAGGGCAGCTTAAAACCCCCTTGCTCCTGGCCTCAGCATGCTGGGGCTTGGCCATGCCCCCTCTGCTTGAACAGGGAAGTTGGGAAAGCCTTGGAGTGCTTCTCTCCTTCCTTCCCTTTGGCAGTGGCTGGGAGGTGTGCTCTAGCACCCCTCAGCTTCTGGCCTGTGCCACTGCAGGCATGTGGCTGCAGTTGCGGAATCAGAAGTGAATGTCTGTTCACATGCTTATTAGTTCAATCTATGCATGTTAGTCAAAACTACAAAGATTGAATTGATTCAGCCTCTGGCTTTTTGACTGTCTGTACTTAACCATGGTAACAATTCTGACCAATGGACAAGTGAAATCCACAAATCTGTAAAACAAAATATGGGAAACTTTCCAGGTCAGCAGACCAAGCCCAAAATTTGACATTGCTCATAAACAAGCCAGTTTAAATTTCCTGTTTCTCACTTGTTTATTTGGAAAGTGTGGAATATTCCTTCAGTTGAAATACTTGAATTGTGTATAGGCTGACAACCAGTTTGTCTTGCTCTTGTCTTGTTTTCTTAGGCTTCTGTTGCATGTTACATATATTAGGCAATGAACTGGTTAATTGTATAATAAATTTAGACTAGCCAAATATCCAAAGTAGTTACCAATGCGTAGCTCTAAGAAGAGCCTACCAGCTACAAAATTAGTGCTTGAAAATGTGTAACAACTCCATAGCTGGTTTCTATCCAGCTTTAATTTGAACTTGTAACAAGGTCTTTACAGTTTCTCTGTATCCACCTGTTGTCTTGTCATATGCGGAGTGTAGTAAGCTTTTTTTTTCAGGCTTTTATCTCTTTGTAAAGGGTCCATTTTGACACTACTGGGATTCTCTCTAAGACTATAACAGTAATGCTACTACTAATAATTGGGATTTAATTTTTTCACTCAAGTTTGTTATTCATAGGCAGATTTTTTCTTTTTCCCTGGCTTACATGGAGAGATCCTCGCCTCTCAAAAATCAGCTTTAACTTGCTATTTAATTCAACAGTATTTCTTCTAAAACAATACAGTTTAAAAAACAAACAAAACAGCTTTCCAGTGATAAAAAAAATCTTAAAGTTTTGTAGGAAGAATTTAAAGTAGAGAAGAATCTCTAAGATGGTAAATATAAGCCTTAGAATAAAGAAATGGGGAAAATGGAGAGAGAATTTAAGTGAGGGAGCCCATTTCAAGGTCTTCTGGAAAGATGATTTTGCATGAAATTACTTGCCATACTGGGGTTGAGCCTGCAGAATCTTCCATGATGATGACATCATTTTGAAAAATAGGACAGAAATAAGTTGACTGTGTTAATGGAATGCTTTCTGTTTATGAGAACACCTTTTTGTACACAGGTTTTGGAAATATTTAAAATTCAAGTTTTGTTGCTGAAACTAAGGGGGTATATAGTCAAATCACAATTACTTAAAGCTTTTAGTATGGGAGTGCCTTTTCAGAGCAGGTCTTTTTCCTGGATGAGTTTAAGTGAGAGGGCAGAAGATAAATTGATTATTTGAATGCATGTATTTTAAACAATTTAACTAATTTTATTGTCTTGTTTTGCAGGAATGTAAGGCGTTTAAGGGTGCATTTCTTGGATCAGCTTGTGGTCATCAGGGCCCATATATTCCAGATGTTCTGTTTTGGTCTGTCATATTATTCTTTACAACATTTTTCCTCTCCTCTTTTCTCAAGCAGTTCAAGACCAAACGCTATTTTCCTACCAAGGTAATTGGGGTATAGCCACAGCTTGTTTTGTAACGAGTTTTCTTGCTCGCGGATAAACTGGATTTTCTTGCATGCCACAGGTTCCCAAATAAAACATACACCTTATCTTTGCAAGGCAAAGCATAGCCAGAGACCAGCTCGCTCCCCCTCAGTCAGTTCACTGGTTGCTCCAAGTAAAAGTTAGTGTTAATCCTTTCACTGTCACTATTGAATTAGCAGTAGTTTTTAGCTGGACAACCAAAAGCTGCTGCCATTCAGCAGTGGCAGAGAGAAGGTTAACACTGCACACTGCCACTGCTGCTTGTTAGCTGGAGAGAAGTGATAGCCATTACAGCACAGTGCTTACATGTTTCTATTCCAGCAAAGAAAAATTCAGCTTCCCCACTTGACATACCCCAATTTTGAAGGGCTTATTTTTTGAGGCAGGAAAAATGTTTGTGGTGTGTGAGTAAATGTGGTAACCTACTCACATGCCTCTTTTGCTTTGTGATGTAATTTAAGAAGAGTTTTGCTTTTTTCTATGTCAAACATTATCATAGTACTTTGCTTGATTTTGGTCAGGAGAAGAGAGAAATTAGTGTTGAAAATTTTCAGAATTTTTTTTTAAATTAAAAAAAAAATTGAAGTGGAGGGTTCTGATGATGGTTAAACAGGTATAATCTCAAGGGCTTTTAACAGTCAGTGAACTACCTCTGATTTTTGTAGTCACAGTAATGAATAGGCTAAGTATTCAAAGGTGTAATTAGGCCTATGGATCTGTACTGGTGTTACCAAGTGATAACATTGTTAATTTTCCTCACTTAATATAAATAAAAGAGATATCACTAACTTTTAATGTCAGAGGTCTGTGAGCACTTATTTAACATTTTTATCAAATTCATTTTCCACGACCTGAAACTGTTACACTGATATCCATCAATCAGCTGATTACAAAGTGTGTGCATGGAGATTTTACTGAGCAGTTCTGCAACTTTATATCCAGGAACTTCCTTTAAAATCACAATGACAGTATAGCATTTAGAAATAATTAAGGGGGGAGGATGAACAGTGCCTCATAGAGAAGAGACCAGAAGGATTAGCTAATTGATAGTTGATTAGTTCTGCAGTTCTGCTGTATTAGGGAGTCATCCTTTGGGGTAGCCTCTGCAGTGTATTGCAAACTGGGAAACTTATTGCTACTTGTGTAAACATCTTGCAGAATATCATGGCCATTTTTTTCTGGTGAAGTTGCTCAATATCATGCATAAAAATCAACTATTCTTGGTATGCAATATTTGAGAGAGGACTGGAAGTTAGTTGCAAATTAGATGCTTCTTCTATGTGACCATTCTCTTGTGTATTGAAGTGGGGCACAAATCCAATTGGGATGCTGTTTTTGAGGGACTGGCCCTAATTACTAATGGAACCAGAATACTCCTAACGGCCTGGAAGGAATTTGTTTCCCTCAGCAGATTATGTTGAATGGGATTTATTGAAAATGTTTCAGTTGCATTAGTGTGGAGAGTCAGCATACAATTTGTGCTATTTAGTGCAAGGAGATACTGGACTGAGAGATCCTGGACCTGCTTGCTTTTGAGTTGGAAGTAGTGTAGGTGAATTAGTGTGGTGTTATGGACCTCTGCTGTTCAGGGTCTATCGCATGTTTCAGCATGATGTGGCTTTGTCATGTAAGCACATCTCCTATAGAAGTGATTCCCAGTGGGTGTGCCAAGGCACACTAGTGTGGTGTGCAAAAAGGGCAGGATTGGGCCAACAGACCAGTGAGCCAAGAGTGGTTTTAATCCAGAAAAGAAGTGTTCAGTGTTCCCCAGATATCAGAAGTATAAGAAACATTGTTCTATGGTAACCCATGTCATTGGTTTCAAGCTTACAAGTCACTTTAAGGGAGAAGAAATGTGGAGTGTCAGTAATGGGCCTTAGGATTTCTGATGAACCAGATCACATTTTATATTAACAATTTTTTAAACTCCATTTGAATTTGCAGAAGTTATTGAATATGGCAATGGGAATAGTTGATATAATGTACTTTCTTCCTTATAGGTGCGCTCTACAATCAGTGACTTCGCTGTGTTTCTAACCATTATGATCATGGTTCTGATCGACTACCTTGTTGGAGTTCCGTCTCCTAAGCTGCTTGTCCCTGAGAAGTTTGAAGTAAGAAATAAAAAGTGTCTCTTCCTTTTTAAAGCATATAAATGATCATCAGTCTTAAAGATAATGGAGTGGTGAACAAGTATATAGTTGAATATGGAAGGAGCAAGTGTTTTTTGACTTTCAATAGGAATGCAGCTTAAATCAACTTTTTTCCATGCTTTCTCTTGGCTTCCTTCTACTTTTTAATAATCTACACTTCTGCTTTTGGTCTATTTACCTGAAGGAGATGGTTTTTAACGGAAATCCTTGTTGCTTTTGTTGGAAAGCACAGGTCTTTTAGGAGCGGTATCTGGAAGCTAAAGAGAATGGAATGACTTTTTAATTTTGTCTGTGTTAAGTTTTCACACAAACCATGCTTTTGTGCATCTTAAAGCTTATAATGTTGTATGTATGGTAGTCAAATACATCACTCCTTCAGTCCTAGCCATTTTGGAACTTGAACATTGTTTTGTTTTAAATTATATGAAAGCAAAAGCCTTATCAATCTAATTTTTTATTATTATGGAAAGCATTTATGGCAATAAAACCGTCTTTTTTGTTGACCACCTTCAATCCCACTACTCATGGCTTTGTGTGTTTTTTTTCCAGCCCACTTCAAAAGACAGGGGATGGTTCATAGATCCTCTGGGAAATAATCCTTGGTGGACACTACTGGTAGCTGCTGTTCCTGCTTTACTCTGTACAATTCTCATTTTCATGGATCAACAGATCACAGCAGTAATCATAAACAGAAAGGAGCATAAGTTGAAAGTAAGTTTACTTGTATTCATTTTCTAATGTAATATAAATTAATTTGTGGACACAAGTTAAAATTAGTGCAAATAAAATGTGTTCTTTGTTTTCAAAATTAGGGTAAGGTCTACAAAACAAAATTAAGCTGAAACTGTTAGCACTCTTAGAAACCTCTAGATAATAGCTTATTTCTCTCTTGTTGTTTGTTGCTAAATTATGGGCTAGTGAATATTGCAGCACAAAGTAAAAGATCCTAAAAGATGTTCAGTTTTGTAGAAAATGTCTTTCTTTGCTTGACTTTACAGAAAGGCTGTGGCTATCACCTTGATCTGCTTGTGGTTGGTGTTATGCTGGGGATATGTTCCCTCATGGGCTTGCCTTGGTTTGTGGCTGCAACTGTCCTGTCTATAAGTCATGTCAACAGCCTAAAAGTCGAATCTGAGTGCTCTGCCCCAGGAGAGCAACCAAAGTTCTTGGGAATCCGGGAGCAACGAGTAACGGGGCTCATGATTTTTGTTTTGATGGGCTTATCAGTGTTCATGACCTCTGTATTAAAGGTAAGATTATATTGTTCCAAAACATACACCTTTATTTTCATATCACAATTTAGTGTTTGATCATTTCAGCAAGTTCGTAATGGTAATAAGACAGCTACATTTAATTTAGAAGAATCTTTTTAAAAGCATCCATGAAGATTTGGAAAGGAGGAAGAGTGGGAAGAAACAGCACCTTCAAGAGTCTGATCTGTTTATAATTAATAAAAATTCTGCAGGTCAGGTTAGGGTCTGTTTGTTCCAGATTTTTCCCCGGGTGACTTCAATGGGTTTTCATAGATGTGAACTGGTTGAAAATGGTTGGTAATGCACAAAACTGAGTACAATTGATCTCTTTTTCTCTTAACTGTATTTGCTCTTCAGCACTGAAAGAAGTAAAAACTTGTCACTAAAGGGTGCAGACGGAAGTGACAGTTTTCACCTGATCTGGCCACGCACCAGTTTATAGCTGTGACCAAAAACAAGTGCACTGCTGCAGACAGTTTAAAAAATGGCTGATAGGGTGAAAATGTGACCCCCCCACCCCCCTCCCCATTGCATGAGGTATTAGATAGACATTTCAAAATGTAGTGTCTTTTGTAACTTGTCTGCGAGATCCCAGCCTGTAGCTGTTTTCAGAATGGGAGGGGAGGAGGGAGCGGAGAGAGTTCAGTCTGGGGGGTTTTCAGTGCTTCCTGGAGGATGCGGAGGGTGTATTGGAGCCCCCGCAAGGTCCAGTTCACCCCACCCCACCCTTCAGCACCAGCTGGGGAGCCCCAAGAATGAGCTTCTTTTGCTCCCCTCCCCCCTCTCCCATTCTGAAAATAGGAGCGCTGGCAGAGAGCCCTGGCCTTTGCTATGGGAATCGGGCTCTCAGCTGGCAGCTAAGATTCCCCTTCCACCTAGAACCAACAGTGAATTTCTGTTTGGTCTGGGGTAACACTGTAACTCGGAATGCTTTGAAAAACTTGTCCAGAGTTATATCTGGGAGCCGCACTTCTGTCTGCACCCAAAAATGGAAACGCATGTTTGGGTATATGATGAATTGTAATACCTAGCTCTTATATAATGCTTTTCAGTTCTTGACCTTAAACACTTTCAAGTATCATCACTTTGAAAACAGAGGAAACAGAGCTGTTAAAATGCCATTTTAAAACAGTAACCTTTTAAATACTTTAATCCATGAAAGTTTGACCGTATACACGTTATAAAAAATAATGTTCTTAAACTAATAAATGGGAAACTTAGGATAGATTGAAGAAATATCCAGACTCAGCCCACTGAAAATAGAAAGGTCATTCAAAAGTCAATGAGAGTGCTTTAAAACAGTACCTCTGGAAATGTACTAACTGGTTATTTATTGTTCTAATGGGTGGAGTGCAGTAATATAAAGATGCAGACAATTGAAGTCTGACCTATAAAGTTCCTTTCACATTTAACATCTGATTCAATTGTTTAGCTTCCTTGAGGCCTATTACAGATGGAAATCACATAATAGATGGCTATTTCTTTTGTGGCATACCACTTATTGAAAAATTGAAAAAGTTGAAAAATTGAAAAAGTTCTCTTTTCGCTTTTGCTTTCCCCTCCTCAGTGAGACACCTGTGCTCTTAGGCTGTCGTGCTCTTATTCTGTATCTCTGCACATATTACTTGTCAATTTATTCATGCATGATTGAACTTTCTCTTCTGCTGTTTTCAACACCAGCATTGTTGAAATTGGTGCAACTTGGCAAGTTGCATTAAGGACTTTGGTTTAAGCTTAATGGAAAGAGGGTGGTGATAGTGAGAATCTTGTCCATTTGTTCAAGCATAGTTGCAATGTGTTACAACTTTTCCACTTTAATCAGTAGTTAGAGTGCACAGCCAGTCTTGCCTTTACATAACGGTAAGTCCTTTTTTTTTAGTGTTGAATGGTATGGGAAAGACCTGGTCCAAGGCCTGTTGAAGTCAGGGGAAAGACCCCAATCAACTTGAGTAGATTTAAAAAAAAAAAACTAATCCCTTTTGTCAAGGTAACCCTGAACAGTTTGCAGAACTGGATGGTTCAGTAATAGTAATAGTCTTTTATTTTTATTGACTTCAATGTAGTCGATAATGACCAGAATTAAAGCTCATGAAATGTAGTAGACTGTATACAACTTTCCCCCAAAAATCAGCTCTCCAAAATTGGGGTGCCTGTCTTTAAGCAGGGAAGCTGATTTTCTTTGCCAGAACTTCACTGCATGTAGGCATAGAAGCATGAGTGACTGGTGCCTCCTGAATCTGGGGGGGCACCCACAGAAGCCGCTGACAGTGGTGGCCCTGTCAGGGGGGGGGAACCAGCCCTACCGACAGCATCAGTGTCAGTCATCAGGGGGAGCACTGGCCCCATCAGGATGGGCATGTGCACCCCCTACCAGTTGCCTATGCACAGAAGGACAAAGATGAGTGACTGGAGACAGTTTGAGTGGCCGTGAAAGGGTTTAACTTGGTTATTGTACTGAGCTGCCTTCCTGTTCCTGGAAGACACTGAGAAGCTGACAGCACCATCATGAAAAAGCTTGCTCTAGCCCATGACTCTGGAAACCTCTCTTCCCTATATTCTGCCTTCCAAAAACATGGTACATGTCTTATTTGGGGGGGGGCGTGGTATGTGAGAAAATGTAGTATTACGGAAAATGCTTTTGGTAGTCTTGATCCATTGGTGGTCTCGGAACAATCGGAGATGTATCCTCTGGCATCTCTAAACCAGTGATGGTGGGTGCCAGGGAGGGTAATGACCAGAAGGTATTACCTAGATATATGTTCAGTGCTCTTCTGCTGAAATGGGGGTTGGATACGTATAGCTTGCAGGCTGGATCTGGCCTGTGAAGAGTCTGGATCTGCCTACAGCAGCTCAGGGAATTGGTAAAACACGCCAGCCACAGCAGCAGAGGTGCAGTCCCTAGGATCCTATTGCCTGTCACATTCAGTTTATGTTCTCTGCTGCACCAGAGCAGGCAACCCCAGGGTCCTAGGGCCTGCCTTTTTCTAGGAATTTCCTTCACTGTATCTTCTGATTGCTAGGGAGGTGCTGGGGTGCCTTCTACAGTGGGGACTGGATTACAAACAGTGGCCTGTGGTGGCAAAATGTTTCCAACCCAGGCTGTAAAGTATCCACTCCTGCCACTGTCCAGAGATAGGCTAGTAGGCTAGACCATTGATTGGACTCAGTATGGCACTTAGGTGGTTCTTTTCCAAGTCTTAGTAAACAGTTAGATAAATGAACACAATTTTGGCACTAACTAACATCCTTGTAGGAGTCTGCAATGGAATAGACAAACAGAGTGAGTTACTTTTCTAATCCTAGTTGTGGCCTCACTAGAACATAAGTGAAACATAGTGACAGGCTTGGTTTATGCTCTCCTGCTTCCTGGTGCTGTAGTTATCCTCTAGAAAAATAAGGAACCTCAATCTCGATGTTATTCTGAGGTCAAAAAAATAATTCTGATTCTTCCCTACCCACTTTTGTTAACTTGGACAACTATATTTTATCATGTTTGGGTTTTTTTTTTTAAATAAATGCAAGCCTCAACTATTGATTTGACAGTCATATTTTTTCCCCAGTTTATTCCAATGCCGGTTTTGTATGGCGTCTTTCTTTATATGGGAGTATCTTCACTAAAGGGCATCCAGGTAAGGTCTAGTTTTGTTGAATAAGTGAATATTTTTGGAGGGTGTTTTCTATTTGCTAAGGCTACTTTAAAAAATGCATTTTTTTTTCCTGGAATAATCTTTCTAGGAACGTAATAGTTCAGATGCTTAAGATAAAATAAAAAATATAATTATCTGAACTCAGTTGCTTTGCATCAAATGGGGGGGGAGGGAGTAACATACAGTACCTCTCTTATTCATGTGAGTCACATTACAGTATATCATCAGAATAAGAAGTTAGAAACATGTACCCAGTTTGGCACATGTTCTTCCTGTAGGCATTTGAACACTAAAATCCTAAAATAATGTCAATAAATGTGGATAGCCATGTTTTTAAAATCAAAAAGTAGTGACTCAAAATGAATTAAAACTACTTTATTTATTTATTTATTTATTTATTTATTTACATTTATAGCCTGTAAAATTAGGTGTTTTTCAGTGGGCTTGGTATCTACTTAGTTTTTTTTTGGAAAATTCCATTAGTTGAAGGTTAATCTTCTTCTTCCATACAGTTTTTTGACCGTATAAAATTGTTTGGAATGCCTGCCAAACATCAACCGGATTTGATTTATCTGCGTTATGTGCCACTTTGGAAGGTCCATATCTTCACAGTTGTTCAGCTCACCTGTCTGATTCTTTTATGGGTGATCAAAGCTTCTGCAGCTGCTGTTGTTTTCCCCATGATGGTAAGTTGTCTGGCTTAATACCTTCATTTTCTAAAAAAAATTATATCATATAGAATATTTAAGGCACGGGTACTCAACTCCTGGCCCATGAAGCTATGGCATCCAGCCCTGGGGAGTCCCCACATATCAGGAAATTTGTTGACAGGGAAGTAGTGGCAATTACTACAGCCACCTCTCCCATGCTGCCAGATTCCTAAGTCCTGTGCAGCCAGGTCAGGGCCAGTTCACACCCCCTTTCTCTTGTGCAGCCACATTGAGGCTGAACCACATCCCCTCTTCCTCCCCACCCCCTGCATCTGGATTGGGAGCTGAGTCATGCCCCTTCTCCCTGTTCAGCTGGATTGGGGGCCAAGCCATGCTACCTTCTTCACAGACTGCCCATCCTGCTCATAAGGCAAAAAGGTTGAACACCACTGATTTTAAGGGTTTATTTATAGAGGGTAAGAAAATTTTTTAGTAAAAATGTTTCACTTTGGAAAACATTTTATTTTTCTTGAAAATAAGCAACAGGCTAAGTTGAATCACTGTAAATGTGATAGAAGTCTTGAGTTTTTTATACGCTTTGGCTGCATATACCTGTTCAAATGAACTGGGAGAGATTTCCTAGGTTTGTTGTCCTGGTAGAAAAACTTACCTGGCAATGCCTGAACAGATATTCAAAAACTACACCACTAAAGAGCAGAGAGCTTGTAGTGCTGATGCTGCACAGCCAGGGGACCCACCCTGAACACATCAGTATGTTCTGCAGGCTCCTTCAGTCTCCCTAGAGACCATTGTCAGTGGTCGGCACGAGGCAGCCCTGGATTTGCTGACCCAGACTGCTTGGTGTCAGCCTGACTGCCTGCAGCATAATGTGTGATTGTGAAGGGGGTGTATTCTGCTCCCTCCTTGGTGGGACTGTGTTGTTTGCTGGACTCTGCTGCTCCAGATGGGGAGCACCCTGGGATGCTGAAAAATTGTGCTGTGGTTTCTGTTGGAAGATACTTGGTCTCCCAGGAGAAACTTACAGGAAAGTGATTTAACTCTGGTTGTTTTCTGGGATAAAAAGCCTGAACATCTGTACACTTGAGGCCTCCTCTGGGAGAGCAGCATCTTTCCCAGGACAAACTGAAAGTTTGTATGTGTCCTTAGTTTGTGTGGTCTAGCTGTTCTTCCTGTTGTGAAAGGGGAGAAAAAAATTGTCCTTGGTTAAAGAAACTTAATATTTGGAAATGACCTTATATTTTTGTATATCAATATTTATTTAAGGGTTCAATTTCTTTTTCCATTAAGGTTTTAGCACTAGTGTTCATTCGCAAACTCATGGACTTGTGTTTTACGAAACGAGAGCTTAGTTGGCTTGATGATCTTATGCCAGAAAGTAAGAAGAAGAAAGAAGATGATAAAAAGAAAAAGGAAAAAGAAGTAAGTTTTTAAAAAAAAAAAAAAAGTCAAAACTAAATTAAATGAAAATTTCCTGAGTTAATTGCAACAGATAGATATCAAATTCTCATTAGCTTATAAATTGGCAGGAGCACTAGCATGGATTTTTAAGTTAGCATTTAATTTTTTTAAACATCAAAGGTAATTAACATCTGAAATTCTCTACCTGAGGTGTTAGTATAAGAACTGATATTTCTAGGACTCAAGGGGAGAAAGGGATAATTATTTAAACTCTATTCGTAATGGGTTATGATTCAGTAAGCATGTCAAACTTAGTGCCAGAAGTAACTTTCCCCATCGAATATTAATAGCTTTGGGACTCTTGCTGTTCCCTAGATCAAGGGTAGCAATTTATGACACAGGTGCCACAAGTGGCACAGGCAACCTCTGTGTTGCACGTAATAGACTGGGCAGAGGACAGGCAGATAAATGACAGGTTGGTGCAGGGAGCAAAGAACAGCATCAGATCAAGCAGGGAGGACAGGCAGCATAAAGCTGAACAGGAGGGTCTGGTAAGGGAGTGGGATCAGAGTGCCACTTGGGGAGGGTGCAGGGCTAATTTGTGGCACATCTGCCAAAAAAAGTTGGCAGCTTATGCTGTAAACAAAGAACAAAATCCTGTCCCTGCAATTAGTAGAAAAATACATTGCCTTTGGGGCTGAGATTTCACCCAGCATATGTTTTTGCTGATGTTAAAGTAGTTCATTTTACTGAATTTGCCTGTGTAACTTTTTTCTTTCTCAAAGTTTCAGCTAAACTTACCCTTTGATGTTCAGTTCCCCAACATATGTTTCTATCAGGTGCTACACTGTCCTGCCTTCTGCCTAACTTCAGACGAATATGGCTAACTACCTCTCTGGGCCCCTCTGCACATGCGGGTAAAGGTGCAGTGGGATCTAATGCATGATCCACACAATTGCACCTCCTTTACACATGCATGGCAGGAGATGCGATTGTAGGATCACACATTAGTTGCCATTGCATCTGATCACCAGTGCAGGGGGAGCTTTGGGATAGTGATCACAATCTCAGGCTCCTCCTGCACCGGCTCCCACAGCTGAGAGCCCAGCAGCCACTGCGGGCTGCAGGGTTTGCAGCAGGGGCAGTGCTGAGAATGCTGCCCCCGCAACAAGCCTCATCAGCTGTGGGGTTTACAGCAAGGAGAACGCTGCCCTTCAGTGGACAAAGCTCACAGCAGGCACAGTATTCTCCCTGTGAGCCTTGCAGCTTATGAGGCTTACAGGGGGGGTCAGTGCCAGGAACACTGCTGCCACTGTGAGTCTTGTCAGCTGGGAACTCCTCAGTTGATGAGATGGATTCAATAATTTCATTAGTCCTGTCAGTTCTCGGTTCAGGTTTTCCTGCAGCATCCAATAAGGGAGGCACTTGCTAGTTGATTGGGCTCCCAGCCATAGAGGGGCACTTAGCCATATGTTCAGTTAATGACGTGATTAGAACAAGCAGCAAAGTTAGTACACAGTTTTGTTTTGTTTTTTTTGGAATAATTTTGTAGCTTATTGCTTGCTTTATCATGCCATTAAATGGTTGAACGTGTAACTGGGTCAGAGCTTAAGGCATGATTTGATTAACTGGTTAAGTGTAACATAGAGGGAGACTGTTTCAAATACATAATTAAATTCTTTTTTAAATTAAAAAAAAATCAAGAATGCCTGCTGCTGCTCTCCATCTCTGTGGCTTCAATCAGTTTGCTCTTTTTTTCTGTTTGAGTAATTTTATGAATTTTGTGCATGTGATTCTCAGGAAGCAGAGCAAATGCTTCACGCAGGGGACAGTGAAAGTATGCACCTTCCATATGGAGGAGGAAATATCTTAACGATTCCTGTAAAGCCCATGAAATACAGGTATGATGCAACTCCATTCAGCATTTCTACTTCTTGCTTTAATATAAATAGAAATAATTCTGTTATTTGATGAAAGAACAAGTTTAACATAAATTTTGTGATGCAGCTAGCTGTGGGGGGCCAAATAAGAACTGGTGTGTGCTTTCATGCTATAGAGGGGTGGATAGATGGGGGTAGGAGGGTGTGTGTGTCTTGTGCGTGTGTGTTAATTACATCTTAATCATTCATTCACATGACCATCTTGAACAGATCAGATGACTCAGTTTCGACCAGCTGTTCACAGGGTGAAGAAGCTGTTTTGGTTAGTTTTCAGAGTGCTTGTGTGTTGCTGTGCATGGCTAATGGTAGGAAACACTGGGTACTAGCATCAGTTGAGCCATATGTTTACCAGCCACTTTGAGTAACAAAATTGAAGTCTAACACTGTCTTTTGCATATTTTATATGTGGAAAAATATGTACGCAAGAGAAATAGTTGTAAGACCATTAAACCAGAGCCATTACAATTAAAAAAAAAAAAAAAAAAAAAAAGTATTCTTAATAGTTTGCTTGAAGCACAATTTATTTAAATCTTGACTAAAAGAAATACCATTTATCCCTTGTTTGCAATTCTCTTGTTGTATGTAGTTTCCTTCATAAGGATGAGCAATTTTGTAGAGCTACAATGCAGATTTTCTTCCTGTTCCCAGGAAATATTACATTGCATTTTATATTGAAAAAGGAAGTTTAATCTAATAGCTCACTTAGGGTATAGACAGCTAACAGATTACACCAAGGCAAAAATGGATAGGGATTTAATATACATCAGTTGCTTCGTGATAATTTGGTGCATCTGCTCTTACCCTGTGATAATTGAAAGCTTAACTGTGGTAGCTTAGCCCTAAATAAGAATGGAGCAAGGCTCACTTGTAACTTACTTATTTATAGCCTTAGCCAAAACTACATGAATATCTGTTTAGGGAGAACAAGACACCCATGTCCTCCATTGCTATACTATCTAAAACAATTCCACTGACAATTTCTTGACATAACAGCTGTTTACTGAAACCAGACACTTTCAATCTGATACCTTTCCTCTTCCCTTACAAGGAAATCTCTTGAGCCAAGTTTTCTGCTTTTCTTGGCTAATGTCAGCAGCAACTAATGAAGTGCTGGAATTTGTCACTGTCAGAAATACCTTGCAATACAGGAGGAAGATTATTTTTCTATATGCACCTGAATTAATAGAGAAGGACTGGACCAGGTTTTTCAGTGTTTGCAAGCAGCAAGCACACCTGGGAATTGTCGGGGCATAGGTGCATCTCCACTTTTACATTTTAGCATTGCTGGGTTACAAATTCATCTCCCAGTGCAATGAAGACCATCTTTAGGTCAACTCTGATTTGAATTATGAGATGGTGCCCCGAAGTAGTCATTTGCTAACTTGGGATTTCCTCACTGCCCTCCACCATCATAATCATTATCAGAAACCTCAGCTCCTGCTTTATCAGATGAAAGATAATCATCAAGGCCATGTCCCCATGAGCAGAGGTGTGCAGTTGCCATGGGGAGGAAAAAGCAGCAACACAAATTTATGCCATTGCTTTTTGCCCCAGCGCACGGGTTTAGTGCAGGGAAAAATGGTCTCAGTGGGGTAGGGGAGGCTGGGGCCAGCACCTGGGCTAGCCCTAGCAGCCTTACCTGAGGTCCGGGGGGCCTCCTGGGGCTGCAGCAGCAGTAATCTGGGTGTGCAGAGCCTGGCTCTGGCCAACCAGGTTCTGGTTTCAGACAGTGCATGCTGCTACCACGTGCACAGTCCTCCTCTTATTATTTTTTTTTTTCTGTGCATTTTTTTTGGGGTTTTTTTGATCCTGGGACTTCCCGGTAATTAATTTTGGCTCTGCACTGCAAATATACAGTAGGGAGAACCAAATCACATGCACAAGGGTGCATTTTGTGGTGTCTCAAGCCTTTGTGCCACAAAATGCGCTCATGTAGCCATGGCCAAAGAGGCTCGAAATCTGGTTCAGTATAGTGCTTTTTGTTTTTTTTTAATTAAACTGGGTGCGTCTACACAAGATGCTTTAGACTAATCTAATGTGCAAGTAAAGCATTGCCATCTATACTTGTGTGGCACTTACTGTGCATTAAATTAGTCTAATGCACCCTTTGCTAGTGCTAACACAGATGAGTACTATAAAACAGCGTATTAGCTTAATGCACCATAGTGCCTGTGTAGATGCTGACTGAGCAGTTTGCTCAGCAGCTGCTGAGCTCTGGAGAGCAGGGGGAGCTGTCCTGGAGCGTGGGACACCTCCCAGCATCACAGGGCTTGGGATCACAGCATGGCTTGGCAGCACTGGCTTAGCCTCTGGGCCTCAGGATTGCTCTGCCTCCCAAGGGACTCAGCTGGAGGGAGGGCAGTGACAAGCTGGGATGCCCCAGCCCATGCCCTGGCTTCTGCCCAGTGCTGGGGTGGGGTGGGGGGGGAGCAGGAGCTGAGCAGCATAGGACCTGGGGGAATCTACATCTGCCAGTTGGCCAAGTATGGGGCATCTGTGGGTGTCATGCCATACTAATACCTGTCAGTCTGGTGTATCTTTCTCGTGGCTCTGATTTGCACCAGCACCGTTGCAGATGGGTTTGGGAGTTGCTGGAGAGGGCTTTGTCTTGATCCCTCCCGAGGCTGGGAGCGTGGAGCTGGGCTGGATTGGGGGGGACTGGGGTAGCTCGACCTAGTGCACAAGTCCTGGCTTCCAGGGTGGGGAAGGCTCCATGATACAGAGGAGCCACTTGGAGTGCCCTGTCTCAGCCATGAGGGCAGGGGCCAGAGCTGTCTAGGGGCACAGCACAGTGGGGATGCTTCCCCTGAGGAGGAGTGGACAGGTGAAGCAGCCCCATGACTTGCAGCTGCTCTCACTGGTCCTGTACTAGCCAGGTCTGCTCGTTCAGCTGGTGCAGGGCTGGATTGGACTTGGGCAACTAGAAGGGGTGATTTCTCACAGACCTGGCTGAACAGAGAGCTTCAAGTAGTTCCTCCGTAGTACAGAGCCCACAGCCTTCCCCCTACCCCTTGGGAGCCAGGGCTTGTGCCTGAGCTACCCTTTTCCTCCCTCTCCCACAGCTTGGCCTGGCTCCAGAATCCTAGCCTTGAGGACTGAAGCGAAGCTGTTCTCCAGCAACTCCCAAGCCCTATCCACAATGGTGCTGGTGCAATCAGAACCTCAAGAAAGATGTGGGGGGCTAGCAGGTCACTGCATGGAAAAGCACAGCACCCCCAGATGCCCTATTCTCCTCTGCCAGCAAGGAGAGACAAATCCCTCTGATTCCAGCACTACTTGGGTCCTGCCTCCCCTGGCACTGACTGGGAGCTGGGGCATGGGCTGGGGTTCCCATCTTGTTGCTGCTCTCCCTCTAGCCGAGTGCCTTGGGAGTCAGAGCGACTCTGAGGTGCAGAGACCCCGAGCCAGTGCTGCTGAGCCGGGTTGTGATCCCCAGCTCTGCACCTCTGGGAACTGTCTCTGCTCTAGGATAGGTCCCTGCTCCCCAGAGCCCAGGCCTGACCCCTGTGCCACTGCTAGCTCCTAGTGGGCATACATTCAGATGCATGTACGGGCACAGTTTAATGCACCTAAATTTTCTGTGCAGAAAATTCAGGCTCATCTAATTGCATTTGTAGATGTGCTCACTAAAAATGTTAATGCAATAGAAGGATTGTCTTACCAAGCTGAGTACCCATGTTAGGCATAAATGTTCTATTCACTGTTTTCCATACAAAAAAGGTAAAGATATGTTTTCAAATTTTCTGTTAGAAAGACTGCTTGACTTCCACAAGGTGCAAACCAATGGAACACCTTATAGTTCAGAGTAGTAGGTTTGAGAGATTGCTGAACTATACATAGAATGGACTGCAAAGTGCAAGCTAGTAGAGGTTTAGGCCTGGTGGACTCCAATCATTCTTTGAAAAGGACTACATTTTTGGTGGAGAAATGGACTAGATTTAGGGGACAGAGTGGCAAAGGCAGCAGTGGCTGGACCAAGATGCTTAAGGCTTTATGCCTTTAAACATCATATAGCCTTGGCCAAAACTGAATGAATATCCACTTAGGGTCAACAAGGCACCCATGTCGTTCATCTTTATGAGTGTCCAAATGGAAAAAAATAGGTTTCTGCAACTCACCTTTCAATAAAGATCTCCTCATTTCATATCCTGGATCAGCAGAACAACTTAAATTTACAATCTATTTCTAGGTTGTGGGATCTTACAACTTCAGTCTTAAAACATTTAATAGATGCAGTTGTTTCTTTACATATTCTTATCAGATTATTTCCTGGGAACAGATTAGCATAATTATGAACTTCTAAAGAAATCAGCCACTTATAAAGCAGAAGGCTTACTTCGTTTTTTAATATTTAAACAAAAAAAAATTGCTTTAAAAGAGACGATTACAGGATAAGATAATTGAAAAATGAGGTATTTAATCTGTATTGCACAGTGGCATTTTAGTTGAAAGATGGCTTTAGGCTGCTTGGATGGTGGAAAACCACCAGTGATTAGGAGTTTTAAATTACTGTTTAATTGCATTGTGTGGAGTAAATTTGACTCAATGTCATTTGTGGCTGTGTAAGAAAGCACTGCTGATATAAATCTTGTGCTCCAAATTTTAATGCTCTTGCAAAGTATTGAGTACTAACCAAAAAGTATATTTGTTCTTTAGCACTGATCCCTCAATTGTAAACATATCAGATGAAATGGCCAAAACTGCACAGTGGAAGGCCCTTGCCATGAATACTGAGAATGCCAAAGTAACCAGAGCTAACCTGAGGTAGCTATAATTACTCACTTGCACATTTTCTAACTGCAGCTTCATGTTTAGCAGCTGGTGGCTATAATGATTTGTTTTCTAGAATGTATTTTAATACCTTGAATATGCATGACAGTATTTGTTTTGAAATCTTGGGTTCAGGGGACACTTGACATCTGACATCCACCTCTTTGGTGACCTTCAACAAGAAGCTACACAACAACCAGTCTGAGTGCCTATAAGGGATCCTTTCGGTTACAATATTGAAATATAGTCCTAATCTGAAAAAACTTAAAATTTGTTTACTGTATAATGGCTTTCAAAGACCACTTGGGCAAAAGCTTCAAGGCCTTTTCTGAAGCTATCAGTGAAGACATTGGCCAGAACCCAGCTCCTGTTAGCTCCTCTGAATGTGTGTATGTGGCAGGCTGTCTCTTAGGGAGAAAAATATCCCAGGATTTCCCCATTGCTGAGTAATGATGCAAAATCCCATGCATCCTAGAATTACCTTTTTTTATAAGAAATTATGGAAATGGGCTAAGGATCAGAATCCTTTGAATGCAGCACCTCTTAGAACATTTGATTTCAAGAACACATACAATATGAAATTACACTACCTGAACCAGGATTCTATCATCAAGTCCATCTGGATCTAGACATTACAATTGGCTTCTACCGATCCTAGAAAGTCTCAGAAGAAGCCCTTCTGGAATCTAGACTGGTGTGATTGGTAAGCTGCTCTGAGGCACCTAACAGAGCAGTCTGGCCAAAGACACCAGAGATTCAACACATTCCAAGTATGGGAAACTGAGAGAGAATTTGGAGCAGTCTTATAAGTGTTGAGCCTCAATGATTCCTTGTGAGATTTTTTTTTCTTATTGCTTCAGGTTAGGTTTCCCCCTGTACTGGATAGATGAACTCTTGGTGCCATAGCAAAAACGCTTCTCCATTTATATGGCACTGGTTTCATATTCATGGGTTCCATAACTACTTCTGTAATCCTGTGGGCTCAGTGGTCTAGTGAAACCACCTAGTTTAGTTTGGCTCTACTGCCTCTCTCCCATCCCTGAACTGAGTAACTTGACTCTTTGTGTAGGTGTGGTAACAAAAGCAAAGCCTTACCACCAGAAAAAACACCTCTGAACAAGGAAAAGGTTCCTGTAAGAGTCCCTTTGTCTCCACTTGGCATCAGCAGTTCTGTCTGACATTGAGCTCACATAAACAGATTAAATACACTCTCTTTCCTGTTCACCTCTATCCTAGGGGAGGCTATATTAATACCTGCCTTCTCTCTGAATGATGCTAGAACTTGTTGAATTTATGGGTGCATCCAGATGAGCATGGACAATCTGGTTCCCGTGCACAAGTAGCAACGGCGCACATTGCTCCGCAGCTACTTATCCCTGGGGAACACCCATGCCATGTGTGCTTTGGCACATGGCAAGTTACCCCGGGGTGGTAGTGGAGTCTGGGGCCAGCACAGTGCTGGCCCCAGCATCTTTACATGGGGACCTTGTAGGGCTGTAGCAATACTGCTGTGTGGAGTCTGATTGGCAGCTGCAATGCAGGTGGCTTGGCTCCACTTTTCAGCAGTGCGTGCTACATAAGTGTACACTGCTCGTTTTTTTTCCCCCACAGGTTTTTTTGATCCCTGGATATCCTATGGAACACATCTGCAGGGGTCAAAAAAATCCATGAGGGGAAAAAAGCTGGAGCAGCACACACACAGGCAGCGCACGCTTTTAGTGCGGAGAACACCAGACTGTGTGGTACATAGTGCTGCAGACATGTTTGTGGTGCCACATACTGCATGGCGTTGGGCTCTTTTTGACGCACCCATGGTGGGTAGGTGGCTACAGCTGTTTGGTTGTTTGTTTGTTTTATATGCTGTCCTTCTCCTCCTCCTTTTCCCCCCTTAAAAAAAAACAAACCCCAAACAGACCACAGTATAATTTTAAGTATCTTTATCTTAAATTAGTATGGCTATATGGAGGACTCGACTCAGATTTCCTCCCCCCTCTTTTAGGCTTGTTGTATGTGTTTGTGGGTTTTGTTTGGCTTTCCTGAACTTCATTGGAGCTTTCGAATCCTTGCTTTTACCCATTCAGATTTTAGTAAGGAAATAGCTCACTGTGCTTCATTGAAGTTCAAAACAGTAAAACTAAAGTTGTTTTTTTCCATCGTGTTGGCTGTTGCTCTTGGGGAAGTAATGCTTATATACAAATGACATGAAGCATAATTAGTACGAAGAATAACTTCCAACTTCAGAAACCCTGGAACAAATATTAAAATGAAGTATCCCCCAAGTTAACGAAAATTAAATTAGACTGGGGGGGACCAAGCTGTGTCTCGTATGCCATAAGTGGCACAGGCAGCCTCTGTGTGTGGTACTTGGCAGATTGGGGAGGGAACAGGCAAGCATGCTGGTAGATAGGGCAGGGAGCAGAAAGTAGAGTATCAGATCAGTTAAGGGAAAGGGATCAGCGTGCCTCTCAAGGAGGGTATGGGCTAATTTGTGGCACACCTGACAAAAAGGTTGGCCTTCACTGATTTAGATTACGTTAGTTTGTGTCTGTTTTTATAATATGGATATTTAACTGGCCACATCCTGTCTTTTCTTAAAAGGGATGTCACTGGAAGGTTAATAAAAATGTTATAATTACAGAATTGGAATGCATCAGAGGCATATAAGATTTGACTTGGAAACCAGCAAGCTGTAACTTTATTTTATTTTTTCAGGCTTGTCCTGGGTATGTGAGATATTTTATGCATCCTTATTATAAATGCATCCATATTATAAATGCATCAAATTTTGGCATGTAAACCTTGAAAATTTTGGCTTAATTATTTGTTGACTTTTCAGGCCGTTAACCTACATTTTTGTTTTCAACAGCCCTGAGAAACCAGAAAGTGTGCAAATAAACATGGAAGGTTCATCAGGAATGAAGTATGTGGATGCCGAAACATCACTGTAGAATCAAACCAAGGGGAATTATGTACCTGTGTATTTGTATATGTATATATCAGTGTAGAATATCATATAATTGAAATGTGATTTCCATGTTTCTTTAGGAAATATCATACATTTGATTCTACAGCTGTTAGCACTGTAGAAATTATCTTTGTATAATGAGATTTTTCATATGAGAAAGATGAGTGGTGATTTACACTTAAAATATTTATTTTATTGGAAATTTTATTTTCATTTTTAAATAGGAATATTGATTGAAATGAATACATATTCTTTTCGGTAATCAATGCATAAAGTCAGGTCAGTTTATGCTGATAATTTCTGGTCCACATTTCTTTAGAATTTTGTAATACCTCTGTATTTATAACTTGTACTAATTTTGTTTTTAGTGTAGGCAGTGACTTGGGTTTTTGCAGGGGTAAAACACAAGTTTATCTGGTTTGTAGAACAAATGTTAATGTGCCGTTACATCAACTGCCACGTGTTGACTTTTCTCTGGTACATGTTGATGTTTATTTGTTTTTCCTGAATTCTGTCATTCATATTCATGGAAGTGGCCTTTTAACTATAAATCAGTAGGTGATTGTCCTTTAAAAAAGAAATTACATCTTTTCATTCTGTTTCTCATTCCCCTTCACCTCCACCTTTTAAAATCTATTCTTAATATTCCCTTATTAATCAATAGCAATCAAGGTGCTGTAGGTTTAATCCCATACCAGTATTGCCATTTCTGGAAAATCCATGTTTAAACCATGTAAAGTGGACTTCTAAACACATTTGGTTTGGTTGATGACAATGTATATCTACTGTTTTATAGCATAATCTAAAACTCTTTTGAAATTTGTTTTCTTCTCCCTTTGCATGCATATACTTTCCATTGACCCTAGTGGAAGGACCCACATGCTCAGAGAGAGAATATGTTAGAGAATCTTGAAAGCATTTCACGTTCCCATCAGAATGTCTTTTTCTTGCTTAACTTTTTAATTAGAGAGTACTTGACAAAATTAGGAACAATCGGTTATAATTCTGAAATGGGTTGATAATCAGTATTATTCTATGGATTACAAATGACTTTGGGTTTTGTGTTTACAGTTCTGATCCTTTCCATTGTAAAGGGCATATTTGATAGCATACTAACTTTAATTTAAAAAAAAAAAAAAAAAGGTTTTATTTATTTTAATTGGTATGAATCTTAAATGCTGTAAAACAAATTTAAATAAGTAAATATTCATTTAATAATGAGAAGGCATTAGTTATTGTATTGGTACTTTCAAGCTTTGATGCATGCTGGTATCTGAGTGAATAGTATGATTTTACTAACGTTCAAGATCTTGACTATTTGCCTGCTATTTATTTTCTTTGTTGATATCTGTTGCCTTACTTTTCATTTCCCAAAATGAGCTCTCTGAAGTCTGAGCTGCTAACAGCATATTCTGGGTCAATAACAATAGCTTCAAATATAAATGATATTTAAAGTAAGTTGGTGTTATGTGAGCTAATTCTATTTCTGAGGAAGTGTAATGAGTTTTTACCTTTCACTTTATGGTAAAGCTCATTAACTTCAAAGAGAGCAAAGTTAGGCCAAGGCTAAGCACTTTTGAAGAGGACACTGAAAGTGGAACTCAGTGCTGACCCACCAGCTGTTTTGGAAAGAAGATAACATTACAACAAAAATAAAACAATTGTTAGGTATGGGTGGAAATACTGAAAGTGGCATTAAAGTTAAACTTGAACTGTAATCATACTATGGTAAAATTGGTGCTGCTGTAGGTTAGGCTGTATTTCAGGAAAAATAAGTTTTTGAAAGTAAATAGTAGTACAGAACAGTATGAGGAATACTATGTAAACTGACAGTAACAATGACTGAAGTCTGAATAAGAAATAAGATCTGACTAATACAGAGTTGGGAAAGTTGTGGATGTTTTCCGTGGGCATTTGAATAGTTTGTGCCTTACTTGAGCAGGTGCTCCTTCCAAAAAAACCAAATGAAAACAAAACCCCAGACTAAACAACATCTGGCTGAAACTAAATATCTGAATTGCTGTGGGTTTTCTCTTCAAAAATTTCCTCCACTCTTGCAAAGAGTGAAGTACAAGTCTGTAAGATAGGTGTTTATCATTAGGTAACCTCTTTGCTTATGAAGGAAAAAAAGAATACTTCTGGCAGTTTACATAGCAGTTTCCACAATGCTTTTTTACTTACTGGTCTTCCTTTACCATCTGATTCTTCCATACTGACAGCTGCATAATATTTCCAGACACCCAAACTGATGATAGATTTTGACATGTTTAACCCTTTGATGCCAGAGTTTAGGGTTCCATGACATTAAGCATTTTAAAACTGGCTTCTAGTGCCAAAGGGTTAATGTTTTGGCCACTTATACAGAAAGTGAATATTTTTCTATTTAAGGGTGTTTTTTAACCTCTTAATCACAGTATTCCTTTGACTGTTTAATTATGTAAATGTTAATCGGTGCCAGAAATGCCATGACTTGTGAAGCAGTTTACATTGACCTTATGTTTCAATGTTTTGGTTAATAACACTTCTTTTAACTACTTCATTAGAATAGGACCCTGATATTAAGTGCATAAAGCCCCAGTGGCAACTTGCATTTAAGTAATTTTCTGCTTATTTTGTTTTATATAAGTGTTTTCTTCTCTGCTTTAAAAAAAAATCATGCATAGTATTAAAGCAAAACAGTGAAGGATGCAGTTTACTGTGTGTAGGTATAAATGTTGCCTTAATAGGTGTTAACGAGCATTGATAATTACGGTGCGCTGATTTACCTTTGGGGTGAAACCTAAGAAAATTAAGTCAATATATTTCTCATTCCAACAGTAGAATACAATAAACAACCCTGCACTTTTTTAGATGCCTCTTGCCAGGGATGGAGTTAGTGCTACTGTGTATCTGGCTGCAGAGCCACCTCAGGAAGTCCCTCTTTTGGTCCTTTTTTAATTTATTTATAAAGATGTATGTTTACGTAAAATAAGGTTCTTAATTTTGACCACTCAATTTAAATATCACCTGAAAGGTTTAATTTACAAAGCAGTGTCACTACTTTTAAGTATATTCCTTTACAAAAACTCATCCTTTTAATATTTTTTCCTATACATATGTTTATTTCTGTTTACGTGTCCATGTTTATGACATTGCCCTCATTTTAATTTGCAGCTGTTACATATGAATATTAAATGAAAAATCCAAAAACAGATTGCCAAATTTATCGCAACAAAATCTGTAGGGAAGAATTTGATACGCTAGTGGGTTTTTTCCCCCCAGCCAGTTACTCTGATTTTTATTTTCTTATTTAACCTTTCCCGTTATTTTAATTTACTTCACATACATCTATCTATATACAATAGTTTTATACCTTGTGCCCTTTGCAAAGGCAGGTTCAAAGTGCTGTAAAATATAACTGTATCAAATGTGTAATGTAACAGAGCCTGCACAATTTTAGAGGGTGTGTATTGTATATAAGTTCTGTAAATGTACAAAATAATTTAATTGGTTCATACTGTTTTAAGTTCACAGATTTAGGTTTTGTAGGCCATAACACCATGTATTGATTCTAATTTCCTCTTATTTCATGATTAATAATGTTTTAGTCATCTAGGTCGCATCAATTTTTATAGGACAGTACAAATTGTGTGAGAAAGTGTTTTCTGTTTATACCAACAATAATTTATTTTATAGAGAATATACTTAGGACTAAAAGCCCACAGCTTTGACTCTATGTAAAAGTAGTGCTCTAAATACAAAAACATTTCCTAGTGATTTTTAAAAAAAAGATGAATCAATTTTATTATGTAACTTTTTAGCAAAATTGTCAACTATAGGAAAAGCTTTTAGTTGGTATTTATAGTAACCTAACTTTTCCTTCCATATTAAATTTAGTACATATTGGCATTGATTTGGGATAATGTGTTTGAATATCAGGGTTTTTTTTAAACGATGACACATTGATAAGAGAAGACATGTCATTTTGTAACTTTTTCCTTTACCTTCCTGATGCATTGTCCTTGTGCAAGCATGTCTTCCGATTTTGTTAAGCATATTTAAACTGAACAAAAAACAATTTGTTTTAATATTCGTTATCAAATATCACTGGAGATGCAACACTCACAGTCCAGTTTTTTTATGACTGCTTTTCTAATTACAACAGTGATGTTTTGTTGTTTTATAATATAATCCAAAACTAGTTCTATATTATTCCAATGTAGAAACAATACTGAGTTTATCTAAAGGAACATTATTCTCTGACATGTCTCATGCAAAAGATCCTCCAGCCTTTGTAATTTGTTTTAATTACCAGTAGAATAAATTTCTTTTTGTAATGTTTCAAAAAGTTGACAAAAGCAATAAAAATCTACTGAACTATATTGCATTCTTTTAATCTTTGCTTCCATGTCACCATGTAGCCTTTCTTACAGGTAGAAATAGTTGTGGCACAGGTAGACTTGTCTCACACGGACCACAGACTTGAGAGCTCATCTCTTGCACCTGCAACACTTGCAGCAATATGTAACTTTTTGCAAAGAGAGATGTTTTTGCTAATCACAACCGGGTTGTGTGTTGCAGGGGAAAGTGCCAGAATGTCCATGTGGTTTAATGAAGAAAGTTGCTTTTCACTCTTGTACATGATCATACACACGTGCATCCAAGTGTGTGCGGATAGGCAGGGGAACGTTACAGAAACGTAGGGAACATCTCTGCGGCCCCACTAATAGCGTTAGCCCCTTTAGGAGCCCTGAGATGGATCAACCAGGAGGCAAGGCGGGGGGTGGGGGGTCGCCTTACACGCTGACTGGTTCAGAGAGGCAGGAACTGGCACCGGCGGAAG
>NW_005842022.1:643509-644247 GCF_000455745.1 Alligator sinensis | reverse complement strand
GCCCCTGGTCTCCGCGGCTCCAACACGAGGGCTTGCCGCTGCCGCGCCGGCTGTACCCGGTTCCACCTCGCGGCCGGCGGGGGGCGGCCCGATGGGAGGGGGAGGGGCTGCGCGGGCATCTCGCAGGTCTGCGGCCCCGCCCCCTCCGTCCTGTGCTGCCCTCGGCCCCGCCCACTCCCCGGGCTCGAGCTTTCCGGCGAATCAGAGCGGCCGGCTCCAGCCTCATCTCCTCAGCGGTTGAGGAGCGTTCCCCGCCGCCATGGTAACCGCGGTGGCGTTAGTGGTGTCCAGGGCTCCCGGCACCCTCCAGCACGGGGCTCAGCGATTGGACGAGGGGGCCGGGGTTCGCCAAGACGGCGCGCCCCGATTGGGCCGTTCGCATTGACTTGTAAAGAGGGGAAAAAAAAAAAGGGCTGGGGGTGGTGGCGCCGAGGATCCGCGCCTGGATCCGAAGCGGACGCGGAGACGCCGGAGCCCGACGGGCGCGGACAGTGAGCGGGGGTTGCCGCCGGGCTGGGGTTGGGAGGGGAACGGGCCCCGGGCGCGGCGGCGCTGGACCGGGTGTGAGACGCTTTCCCGCTCGGCCGGGCCCGGGCTGGGCGGCTGCGTTTCGGTGGAAGCCGGGAACAAGCGTAACGTCATTTGCAACGAGATCGGAAACAAACCGATGCGAGGGGCTGGAGGTGCGGGGTGAGAGCAGCGTTTCTCGCCCCGCGCCGCGGGGCGCCACCCCCCAAG
>NW_005842022.1:613711-643481 GCF_000455745.1 Alligator sinensis | reverse complement strand
TTCTCGCCCCGCGCCGCGGGTCGCCACCCACAAGTGGGTGGCAAGAACCTATGAACGGGTCGCGAATAAACTTTCAAAATAGAGAAAACGGTGGTTTTTCCTCGCAGGCTGGATGGCTGCCAGCCTGTGAGGGGCTGCTTGGGGCCCTCCCGTGCTTGCACACAGCGGCGGGGGGGGGCGTCAGGTCTGGAGTGAGGGGCACTGGGTCTGGACTGGCCATCAGCGGTTACAAACGGGCCTGGGTATAAAAACCGTTGAGAACCGCTGCTGTAGAGCAAAGGTGAGCTTGAGTGGTGGAGCATCAAGACCTCGAAGAAGGAGAGAGGGTTGTTAACGCCCCTGGATGATGCATCCAGAAGGGATGGGGGGAGATGACAACGAGCCACAAAGACAAGTCACTCTATCAGCACTGCCTGGCTAGAAATGCTGCTGCTGCCCCTGCCAGGCACCGGGTTTTCAACTTTGGGCGGAGCAGGAATCAAAGGGGGGTGGCAAGTGCACCCCTGACTCCCTGCACTTCCCGATTTCCACCCCCACCCCCCAGCCACCCCTGCTTCCTTTGTTTCTTACATTATTTTTAAATACAAACTATGTACTTGCATGGTCTCCTATATCCAGCATGGAAAGCAGTTTTATTTCACTAATGCAAACGATTTTAAAATGCTGGGGTTTGGGGTTTTTTTTGTTTTGTGCTGATTCCCATATTGCAGCATGGAGAGAACTCCTGCACTGTGATAGGTGCCTAGTAGCTCTTTCCTATTGGGTCTTTTGCTTGTTGCCTGTAGAAGCCAGCAAAAAAAGAAAAAAACAACATTTAACAGTTACAATATTTACAAAAATATTGTAAACAGCATTAGGAATCCTACAAGTAACTTCCGCAGCATCTATGACACTAATAGGTGTGGTGTTCCTTATAGATTTCCCCTTGTGTTATGTACATTTAAATGTAAGGTTTCGACTTAATTTATACTTCTGTGCTTTTGGATGCACATACCTAATCCCATCCCCTCTGATCTTTAGAGATGTTTTTTTCAGTTTTTCTAAGGTGACACACGTTACATATTGTATTCACCAGGGTTCCTTTGAGATTGAAAATGATGGCAGCATCTCCGTTCTTTTCCCAAATGCTTTAAATTATTTTTTTAGCATTCAGTCTGTGCCTTCCACAGGTTACAGCAGCTTGGCCCTTTGGTTAATAGTTGACTGGACTTTAGCTGCTGGGTAACTAGAAATCTGTAGCATGTGTCCAAAATGGTACAGGTATAGGTACCCTGCTTTCCTAGCAGAGACACACCTTTATGTTATTCATTATGCCAAGTGAACGGTGTATGGCTGGCCTTGTGGGCCAAGTCAGGCCCATGGAGCTCCCACCTCAACCCCCACATACTGAATCTTGTCACTTCCTTTCACTGTTCTGGAGCTGCTCTGAATCTGTACGTGGCCAGTCTGGGACTTGCACCGCATGTGGCACCTGCCCTGGAGCAGCTCAGGGTGCTGCATACAATGCAGTCCCAGACCAGCTGGAGCAGGTGCTGTCTGTGGCATAGGTCCTAGTTTGGGTCCTGGGGCAGGCACTGCACACAGGGCAGGGACATAGGGCTAGTCCAGCATGTGCCACATGCAGCTGTGCATCAACTCGGTCCAGTGGCAGTACCAGGGACCAGATGATAGGGCTCCACAGACCAGACCTCGCTCATGGACCAGATCTTTTGACACCTCTGTCTTAAACAAAGTCAAATGTTACTGTAAGAAGCATATGGATCACACAAACAGCCTCCTAGTGTGTGCTGACTCTCCTCAATGTATTGCCAGAGTTCACCTATCCATAAACTGGATGAAAAGCTAGAATTGTAGTTAGAGCTGAGTTTGCCTTTATCTTAATAGATCTATCATTTATGAAGACCCTAACTTGCTGTTGTCAAGTGAAGTGACAAGAGTCAATTTCAAAATTGTGTGCATCACTTAGTTCCTTTAAAACAGGGGTGGGCAATTATTTGGGTCTGAGGGCCACATAGGGAGTTTTGATGAGCCATTGCGGGCCGGTCATCATGTCGGCCTTCCACCCTCCCCCCCTGCAACAACTCACCAAAACTCCCTATGGAGCTTGGTGGGTGGGGAGCAGTGGTCAGGAGTGGGACAGATGTGATCTGCTCCCTGCATGCCCTGCCCTGTGCGGGGGTGGGGAGGGGTGTATGGAGGGGGCATGTGCACATGTGGGGGCATGGGGGCTGCCTGGGAGCTAGCTGGGAGGAGATAGGGGGGTGTCAGGGGGGGGGGAGTAGGGTGGCACATGCTGTAGAGCTTGCCAGGTTGGCGGCTGCCCCCACAGTGCTCCACGTGGAGCCGAGCCCTGCCCAGGGTAGCCTGTGCCATTCTCCTGGCCAAACCCTCTGGCCCTGGCCCAGGCCACAGCCAGTACACCACTTGTGGTGGGGCTGTTCAAAGTGCAGCTATAGCTGGCCAGGCTCACATTGTCACTGGGAGGGGAGGGGAGCACAGCAATACCCGGTCAGCTGCAGCCGCACCAGGAACAGCCCCACTGAAAGCTGTGCGCTGACTGGGGCCCAGGCCGGCAGGGCTGTTCTGTTCCCATTGCCTCCAACTGCGGCTGCTCCTGCTTCTGCCCCTGCTGCACTGCTGCTCTGGGTGGTGGGAAGTTTCTGCTGTGCAGCTCCTGCCCAGTACATGGAACCCTGGCTCCAGGCGTCTACACCTGCTCCGCCCACCCACACATGTCCACTTGTTGTGCCGGAAGGGCAGAGCAGGTAGAAGGCAGCTGGGAGCTAGAGCCAGAGCTCCATGTGCTGGGCAGAAGAGCCACCTGGCTGTAGCTACCTGCCCACCCTCCCAGAGCTGCGTGGCAAGAGCAGGAGCAGCAGCTGTAGCTACAGCTGGAGGCAAAAGGAGCAGAACAGTCCCATGGTCCAGGCCCCAGCCAGCATTCACATTCTGGTGAGGCTATTCCAAGTGTAGCTGCAGCTAGCTAGGTGCTGCTGTGCTCTCCTCACCTCCAGTGGCAGCTCCTCCTCCCACTCCTGCCCCTGTGGGGGGGGAAGCCTCAGCTTGGTGGCTGCCACTGGAGTTGAGGGGAGCAGAGGAGCACCCTGTTGGTTGTGGCTCTACTGGAAACAGCCCCAGCAGAAGCAACACGCTAGTGGGAGCCTGGGCGGGTGGAAGCAGGTGGGGCTTGGCCCTATGGGGAGCACTGTGAGGGTAGCCACAGGCTGGATCCAATCATCTGGCAGGCTGGATCTGGCCCATGGGCTGTATTTTGCCCACTCCTACTTTAAAACATCATAGTGTCTCCCTTTTTGCCCCATTCATTTTTCCTTCCTATTTCCCTGTAAAATTTGGCCAGTGAAAATCAGTTGCATCAATTTCACTCAGTTTTATGATTCAGATTCTTATATTTCAGATTCTTAGTACTGCACTGTTTAGGTTTCAAACATTTCAGAAAATATGTTGGTGGGGGGGAGGAGACAGTTTACATTGGAAATATCTCTACTTTTTAAATTCTGTTCTTACACTTTTTATACAGTCCAGTGTTGAATTGTATAACCAGTTTGTGATAACCCTAATGACTCTGAGTAGTACCTTATTTTGTAAATTGTCCTTTTGATTTCCACCGGATCACCTATGGGGTTAGGTATTAATGGTAAGGGTTTCATAATCAGGTCTTTAAATTGTTGGGGTTCCTTTAGGCCGCTGGTTCATAGCCCGTGATTCACATACCATATGTTGCCCACAAGACATTCTGCTTGCAACCATAGGAATTAAAAAAGTTAAAACAAAGCTTGACAAGGGGCACATCTAGACGAGATACTGATTGTGCAGTAGCTGAATATTACTGCACAGTAGCATATTAGCACTGTTAATATTAGGATACTGCACAGTAGCATCACTTAAAAGACATTTGCCAGTGCTATTGCACAATGACTCCAGTTACTGTGTATTTATTTAGTACTTGCCTACACAAGTACTAAATAAATGCACACCACTGCTCACTAGCCTCTCGTGTAGACGCATCTAGGGAGAGCAGAGTATGATGTTGCCCACAGTGCATTTGTTCAGTATAATGACTCACTATAATTGCTCATTAGCCAGTGCAGGTTGGCAACCACTGCATTGGGCATGTATGCTAATATTTCAAGTAATCAGCTTTGGGCCCCCACAGAATTGTTTTACTCTTTCCTCTCTGTCTGTTTTATTAAGCTTTTGAATTGCAACCTTCTTTGTAAATCAGCATCCCCAAAGTGTGGATGTTGCCGGGAGGGAGCAAGAAATGTTCCTCGGTGGGATGCGTGTGAATGACAGCCTTTGGTTGTCCTGATAACCCTGCTGTTGGTTGCTGCTGGGGAAGTAACAGTGGTGATAAAGTAGTGGGGGCATTAGGGTAGCTGACTATGCTAATGTGGGACATAAACCCACAAGGTTTGGGAAATGCTGTTATAAACAATACAGCTTCCTGAGAGTTTAACATGATTACAAGCATCTAATTCAGTTATAAAAGGGGGATACAGGGTGAGCTGAGTTTGAAAGTCAAATGTGATTGTGTGGATTTTTGTTTTACAAAGCCTAATATTAAACAGAAGCACTTACATTATTCTTTTAAACTGAGGGTTTGAGTGAGAAGGGGGTTTAAGGTGCCCTTGTACCATTTTGGCAAATAGTAACACATTACTAGTGAATGGAAAACAAAACTTGGGACTAACTAGTCTATATTTGTTTTGCCAAGCTGAATACTGTGCAAACAAAAAAACAACTGGTTTGATGCAAATTAAATCCTTTCTTACTCTTTATCTTAATCTTAAAACACAAATTTTTTTTAAAAAAAAACCATAGAGTCACATTGAAAAGAAGAAATGCATTGCTAGTATTACCTGTTATCATATAGCCCCAGAGCCCTACTATCCTACTACTTGTCTCAAGGTACATACCAAGGTTTGCCCTGGGATAACTCTTAATCCCCTGAAGCCTCTGCTTAACTGCCCTTATCCCAGGCTCCATAGCTGCAGCAGAGGAATCTTTGCCAGCTCCATGTATCTTCCACTTGGGTTATAAAAGAATTTTAGGTCCCCCTTTCCATAGAACGGAGTAGCTTGGAATATCATGCCTCCTGAGGTCAATCTTTACCATAGGCAATTAGTAGGGAGACTAAACAATAAAACAATTTACTATATAGGAGAAAAGTTATACAGGAAAAACTGACCGTATCATTTGAAGACAGAACAAAAAGACAATTAAAGTTTCTTCCCTTCTCATCTGGCTATAACCTAGCCCCTCTGAGAGTCCTGATAAATTTCCAGAGACCAACCTTCTTGCTGATCTTGCCAGCCCTGACTGCTGGGGACCTGGATCTCTCAAAGCCAAAGGCCCTGAACCCCTAAAATACTTCCAAGCTAGCCACCTCCCCACCCTTCGACCCATCAACATTATTTTAATTGCTCATGAGTTCCAGAAATTCTAGAGGGAGGTCTAGAAATTCATTTCCTCCCTGGGGTATCTGGAATTTCTCTAGCTAATTATCCATTTCTCTTTAGGAAGTTTGCAAATCACAGAATTAAACCATGTCCAGAATCATCCTGGTTCTTATCAAGGATTGCCTTCCTTTCAGAATTGAGATTGAATATCAAATGGATGGAGGGCTTTTCAATCTGGGACATTTTCAATTGAAGACCAAAATACTTAAAACAATCATGGACCATCAATTTGTCAATGATTGTGCCATCCTTGCACACACTGAAGGAAACGTCCAGACTGCTGGATCTTTTCAGAGATCTACCAAACTTCGGGCCTCTCCCTCAACATTGAAAAGACTAAAGTGTTCTATCAGCCTGGCTCAGACCATGAATGCGACCCTCCTCCCCAAATTACCACTGAGGGAAAGACTTTGGAGGTAGCTGAGCATTCCCCCTACCTCAATAGCCACCTCTCTGAGAGCAACCACTGATGAGGCGATCCAACACAGGATCTGGGTGCACAATAACCTCCTTTGAGAATTGCTTTGGCATGGCTTTATTCATTGCAATCTCCAAAAAGACACTAAGATCTAGTTTTACAATGCAGTAATCATCTCCATCCTCCTCTAAGGATGTGAAATGTGGGTCACTTACTGTCGTCATTTCAAGACCCTGGAGAGGGATCACCAATGACGCCTCTGGAAAATTGTCCACATCAAATGGGAACATTGCTGTACAAATGCCATCATTCTTGCTGAAGCCAGTGTTGCCAACATTGAGTTAGTGATCCTTAAGCGCTAACTTTGCTGGACTGGACATTATGTGAGTATGCCTGACTCTTGACTCCCAAAGCAAGTTCTCTACTCCAAGCTTAGTAACAGCCAATCTCTTGGGGGCCGCAGGAAATGCTACAAGGACACATTGAAGGCATACCTCAAGAAATTGGACGCTGACAGCTGGGAGGAGTTGGCTGTCGACCAACTCCAATGGTGCTGTAACCTCAACCAAGCAGCACTTGGTTCATGAGAGCATTTTGCCTTCAAAGCAGAGAAGAGAGAGTGGAGGAAAGAAGAGAGAAATCCTGGCTTTTGGCATACTCTCCCCTGTGGAAAGACCTGCAACTTCAGTGGATGAGTATGTGGCTCAAAGATTGGACTCTTAAGTCACTTCAAGAAATCCATGGTAGAGATCATTCTCAAATCCAGGGATTTCCACTGTCAATGAAAAAGCGACATAAATGAATACAACATAATACTGGCTTTTCAATGAGACCAAACATACCATCCCAGTAAAAACCAACACAAAAAACCTGCATGATAACCCACAAAATATGGTGGGCTTCATGACAACCATCATGAAGGCCTTAGATAATCAATGCAAACTTTTAAACAAGGATGCAAAAACACAATAGATATTTGTTTTTGTTAGAGTGAGATTGTTTTGGGATCTTCTAGTAACATCACTGGCAGAGAAATAGATGTTACTCTTTCTTATTCCAACAGAAACAGACCAGTAACTTTGGACCATTAATATTTCTACCGTGGTAGTCAGTTTATTATGAGAATTACATTAGGAACAATATATTAAAATAAAATTAGGTATTTAAAGTCCGTATTTCATCATAATGATGGTCAGGTTTTGTCATTTGAGGAATGAATGGAATAACTCTTTTGAAGTGAGATTGAAAAAAGTTAACTACTTACTAGAGAAAGGAGATAAATAGGATGGGGCATGATAAATGTATATACAAAATTAATAATATATAGAAGGAAGAGCAGGTGTCTGTTCTCCCTTTCTCACAAGGTAAGAACAAAGACACATTAAAGGAAATTGAAGGGTGGGGTATTCAAAACTATTAAATGAAATAATTTTTCACAGAACCATGGACATGTAGTGCTGGAAGGGACATCAATATATTATCTAGTTCAACCCTCACCACCGAGGTAGGATCAGGTATACAGACATGGCCCCCAGTATGTATTTTTAAGAACAAACTGCCAATGAAGAAGATTCTACAACATCCATAGGTAGTTCCAATGTTTCACCATCCTAATTTAGAATTGTTTTCCTAATGTCCAGTTTAAATCTTTGTTGTATATTAAGCTATTTTTCTCTTGTTCTTCCCCAAGTACATATGAAGAGCATCTGTTTACTGTCCTCTTTATAACAACATACTCAAAATGTGCTATCATGTCCTTCTCTGTCTTCTCTTTTCTTACTAAACAACAAACACATTCCTTCAAGCTTTGCACTTGCCTTTATTGAATTTCACTGTATTGACTTTGAATCATTTCTCCAATTTGTCAAGATCATTTTGAATTCTGATCCTGTCCTCCAAAATGCTTGAGTTCCTTCCAGCTTGTATCACATGCAGATTTTACAAGCATACAATTCAGTTCTCCAAGTCAGTAATGAAATTGTGGAACAGAACTGAACAAAGGACTGACCTCTGCAGGGTCCTATTTGATAAGCCCTTGCAGTTTGACAGTGAACCATTAACAGCTGCTTTCTGAAAGTGATTTTTCAACCAGTTGTGCACCCATCTTATGCCGAGTACATATAAAACATATTTTCTTAGGTTTATGAGCATATCATAAAGGACATTCTCAGAAAGCTTTACTGAAGCCAAGATATTCCATCTAATGCTTCCTTCTTATTTACAAAGCCAGTAAACTTGCAATGCATATTTAGACTGAGATACTGCTGAGGCAAAAAATTAAGATGAGTCCAAGAGGGATTGGGCATTAATACAGCTAACAGAAAAATTCAGAGTTAGAAGAGATAATGTTAACAAAGCTTAGAAGGGAGAAAACTATGCGAAGGAGAAACCTCACATTTCATAGTTTACAGTAGGCCCATTTCTAACTGTTACGTTGATATCTTCATGGGAGGCAGGAATAAATAATTCACCATCACACATTCCATGTGTGGGTTTTTCTGCTTTTTGCTCTAGCCTTTAGTGCCTTCCTGTTGGAGAAAAAATACCGGATCAGAGAGACCATCAATTTAATCCACTACAGTAATTAATTCCTGTGTCTCCTGTATTTATCATTTGAATTTTTCTGTGATTCAGACATGTTTTTTGTTCTGGATGTGCCTTGCATGTCGCCACTACCAAAAGCTACCTATTCCTCTGCCATTAAGTTAGTGTTTTAATTTAATTTATACAAAAGCTAAACTGGAGTTATAACATATCATGCCCAACGCTATTCTTTTAGATGGAATTGAGTCTGGGATACTCTGACATCAGTGCTGAGAAAAGTCCTTGCCTCAACACTTTTTCTGGTTTTTAGGTTTGTCTGATCTCTCTGCTTTTTCCTGGCACTTCCCTGATGTGTCAGTGCTTCATGATCACTTTCTTTTCAACAGTGAATGAGAATTGATGCACAGCTGTTAACTGGGGCCTGTCTTACTGTACTTAAACATGTAAACAATCTTTCAGGCAATTTTTACAAGAAATAATGGCCACAAGCTAGCAGAGAGCAGATTTAGATTGGACATTAGGAAGAACTTCTTCACAGTTAGAGTGGCCAAGGTCTGGAACGGGCTCCCAAGGGAGGTGGTGCTCTCCCCTACCCTGGGGGTCTTCAAGAGGAGGTTAGATAGGCATCTAGCTGGGGTCATCTAGATCCAGCCCTCTTTCCTGCCTATGCAGGGGGTCGGACTCGATGATCTATTGAGTTCCCTTCCGACCCTAACATCTATGAATCTATGAATCTATAACTCCTGTGCCCAAATATTAGCACATAATTAAATCTGTTGCTGGGTTGGGGAACTAGAATGTTTAGGTTTTGCAGGTTTAAATTAGTTAACATGTTGATACCAACTCATATCCTGTGTGATCTTACTTGAAGGAATTAATAAGTGGGGAAGTATATGAATTACTAGATAAAAAGGATAAATATAAAACTTTTTTTTTTCATTCCAGTTAGATTTCTGAGAGGAAAGAATTATGTTACAGTTATATACCCCAAACAGGATTTTATAGTAAAGCTTTGTTGTAACGCTGGTAAAGATTACTTTGATTATCAACACTAGGTAAATCAGCCTTTAAAGGTTAAAAACATCTGTGTTCCCTACCAGCTTTTTTTGTTTCTTTCTGCTCTTAGTGAACACAAAAAATTGAGTAGAATAACACCAGGCTAGGTAAAGAGGTCAGAGGAGATACCAAAGCTTCAGATGGAGAATGACAGCAGGGAAACATGAAAGAGACAAACTAGACCGAGGGCGTTCAGAAAAGGACGAAGGCTAAAAGAAAATAACATGAGAGTGATGATGTCCTTGTGATTTAAGACATTGGACTGAGACAAAGATGATCTGGGTTGTAACTCAGCCAGAACATTCCTTTGTGAACTTAATCTCTGTCTCTCAGTCCCATATTTGTAACATAATACCTCTTTTCCCCATTCTTTGTCTATTTTAGCCAGGGGTGTCCGAAATACAGCCCATGGGCTGGAACTGGCCTATGGAGCCCCATCCTCTGGCCCCCTCTAGATCTGGAGTCAACCCACATGCCACACAGCACACACCAGACCAGCTCCACACACAGTGCTTGAAGCATACGCCGCACATAGCTTCCCCTCCAGCCAACCCAGGATCTGCGCTGTATATGACAGTCAACTCAGGTGGTAGAAGGCATGCCCCATACGCAGCGCCTGTCCCAGCTGGTCTGGGGTGTGTGCTGCAGATAGCACCCAGTCCTGCGGTTCACAACCTACGCTGCATGCATCAACTCCTCAGTGCTGCATGCAGCTTAGTCCAGATAGCTAATCCCCAACAAGAAATTTACCTAAGAAAAAAGTAAGTCAATAAAAGTATAGGGTAGTAGCAGGCATCATGACTTCTCTCAGTTTTGTACATTCCCCCCCCCACCAAAAGCGTGTTGGGGAATTTGGGCTGCATGTAACATGTTTATGTTCTTTATTTTACGGGATGTCCCCTGTATTAGTGCCTAGTATTAAAAACCCATCAGTTCTTCACTGTATCTGTCTTCCAACATTTTCTGTAGTAGGTCTGCATGTATATTACGTGCTGCTATTATGACCCAATCTTTTTGTTCTCTTTTCTGTTTTATTTTTAAAGGGATGAGATGCTAGTTCTGTGGCATTGATGGTTTACAATGCCCAATCAAGACAAAAAGGTGAAGAGCACAGAAAAAGCAACAGATAAAAAACCCCAGGGGGTCATTGCTAGGTATAGTATCTGACGTTTTATTCTGTTTGAATTTCAGCAGTGACTGTCTGGAATTTGTAGCAGCTGCCCAAGTTGAATGCTTTAATATGAAATGCTGTATAAACATGACAACTGTTACTCTGGTCACAAACTTTATTTAGACCTTTCATAATTTCAGTCATTCTGGAGAACCAAATCAGTAGCTATGCAAACTTCAGTACACAAAAAAGAAAAAAAAAATCTGCTGAGGTAATACCAGAGAACTTTTCCATTCTGTCAACATTGTTGCTTACATAATTTGACCTTGTTTATGTTGAGCAAACTACTTATTGACATTGTTAAAACGTTATGCATTGAGTTATTAATAGGTACATAATTATGTTTTATTTTAGGGATTACTCTGACCTTAAAAGACTTCGGTGTCTCTTAAATGTCCAGTCAAGCAAACAGCAGGTATTTTTCTGTGGTCATTATTCAATATGCTGCGCAGTTGTATAATCAGGTGAAATGATGATTGTTCAGTTGGAATTTTGTATGTTGTTGTAATGAAGTGCCAGGAAGATCACGGGCAATGGAATTAATTAGAATCTTGTATTTCTTGGAAATGGCAAAACTTTCTTCTATGGGGAAGAATCCCCATTAGATAATGCAAGGGGATGATGTTAACTGGCTTTTTATGCTGGTCTAGTTTAGTGGGTAGTTGAACAGAAAAATAACTTCATATACTTTGTTCTGTCAGTATCTAGTGAAGTTTATCCTGTAACTGTCACAGCTGTTTATAGTCAAGCAGCCTAAAAGCTTTGTCCTCTTCTACACCCCTTAGCATTGTTGTGAAGCAGCAGTGTGTAAGCAGTCCTTCCAAGAGGAAATAAGTCTCTCCACCATCACTCATCTGATTGTCATCTTTGTCATTATATAATAGTATTTAAAGCATTTAATTCTTTACTTATGTGAATATTTATATTTATAGTGATGGATGGCTTGTCTATTTTGTTCCATTCAATTTTACTTCCTGGTCTGAATTCACTGCTGTTGCATGGCTGTAAGTCCTGCCAGTTTGGAGGCAGTTCTGAGGGCTAGTGGAGTCTCTTGAATGCCCAGATTTAGATCAATATGCATCAGGGCAAGGAGCACGCTCCTTGCTTGGGAGTCTATTGCTGAAGCTGTACAAATATATGGGAAATTGACCCAAGGGATCCTGTAGAATATACACAGATAATGTACATGTTTCGTTGAGGATGAATTTTGGAAACGAAAAACCAGCTGTCTCTCTTAGATTTCTGAAATGTAAACTATGATGTTACAGGGATACTAACTACCTCAGTGAGAATCAGTGATGTGTTTGCATTGCACTTGTTTTGTCAATTCAGATTAGTAGGTGTAGAAATACTGAATCCTTGTAGAAACAAAGGGTGGTAGAAACACTTCATTATTACATAAAAATGACAAGTTCTGTAGTATACAGGTCATTTCTACAAGTTTATAGTTCTATTAACGTTACTGTGTAGTTATATGAGTGGGATTGGCTGTAAACATTTTGAAGCAGTGTATACTATCAATGTTTTAATAATGCATAGTACGCTGGTTTAAGTCACTGATTTCCAAATTTGTCGTTTGTCGTCATATACGTTTTCTTGCACTTCTTTGAATCAAAAGTGTTAACACTGCTTCATTATCATTTAGAAGTAATGATTAGATCTTAAATTTGAAAGGATATAAAATTCAAGAAGATAACTTCTGTGTTTGGTTACTGTCTGTAGTTGTTCTCTGATATCTACCCATCCTTCTCTTTGCAGCTCCCAGCAATTAACTTTGAAACTGCTCAAACCAGCATGACAAAGTCTGAGCGACATAACAGCAAGATTAACGGACAAAGAAGCCAAGGTCATTGGCACGAGTCAACTGAAGCTGTTGAACTTGAAAACTTTAGGTAAGAAGTATAAAAACTACTGCAGCCACAGTATATCTGCATATCTGTATATATCTTAAACCTGTTGTACATTCATTGAAGACACGCATACTACTTGTACTTTCCTGTTAAACTGTCATCAAGGTGTGAATAAAATAACAATTTGATAGTCATACACCTTGACTTTAGCAAGGCTTTTGATACGGTCTCCCACTGCATTCTTGCAAAGCTAAGGAAGCATGGATTGGATGAATGCAATGTAAGGTGGATAGAAAGCTGTCTGGATCGTCTGGCTCAACAAGTAGTGATCAATGGCTTGAGGTCTAGTTGATCTCCTCCTTGTTCCTCCCCAAACCTCCAGACTGCTTTAGGTGTTACCCTCCATGTTGACTTCCTGGAGCTGTAGCCATTCTGCTGAGGTAGTGTTCTCTCAGCAGGCTCCAAGGTGTTACTGCTAGCTCATCTCAGGCCTGGGCTTATATCCTACATAAACCCAGCCTTCTGCCAGGGTTAGATGACTTCATGATCAACACTGGCCACACCCGCAGGCTGTCCCAGCACTAGCTTGCCTGCTTCACATGGAGAGGTAGTCTAATTTCCATCCTTGGAGGTTTTTAAGGCCCAGCTCGAAAAAACCTTGGTTAGAATGATCTATTTGGGTATGGTTCTGCTTTGAGCAGGTGGTTGGACTAGATGACCTCCTGAGGCCTCTTCCAACCCTAATTTTCTATGATTCTATGACATTAAATTATGCATAATAATTTTTTAACTGAAGGGGAGACTGTGTGGTATGCAAAATACTACAGAAATTATTAGGTGATTTGTACTGTTGTTCTATTAAGCATTTTCTTATTTGTGTCATAAGCACACAAAGACACCATAAAATGTCTTGGGTAGAATTTACTGATGTTAAGTGTTTTTTAGACTACAAAATAAAGAATGTATATCAAGACTGTTTTTCTGGCCTTGCTATTTGTAAGCTTGAATATATCACAGTAATTAGCTAAAGTGGTTTTTGGGAAAAAGAGAGTACACGCATTTGAATAATCAGAAGGTATGATAATCCACCAGCAATCTGGAGCATAGTCCATGTTCATTTGGCTTCTTCTGAAATTGTAAGCTAGTCGTTACTCAGGACAAATCCAATTTATTCTTGTGCAGCTCCAAAGATGAGCTTTCATTTTTTATTAAACTTTGAAACATCATAAAATATATTATAACATATTAAAATATTTGTGACC
Source organism: Alligator sinensis (assembly GCF_000455745.1). Taxonomy (NCBI): domain Eukaryota; kingdom Metazoa; phylum Chordata; order Crocodylia; family Alligatoridae; genus Alligator; species Alligator sinensis. The sequence continues at coordinate 629,700 of NW_005842022.1, read as the reverse complement.
CTACAATCACTAGGCTATTTCAGAAAGATAAAATATGAAATGCCTCTAATTTCAGAGGCAAGGATTTTTGTGAGTTATATCTTTTGTTGGACCAGCCTAATTGTTGCAATAGAGTTAGACAAGCTTTCAAATACAGATCTTCACCATACTTCATGATCTGAGTAGTGGGGCAGCAAGGGGAAGCTGGCAGTGATGGGGAATGGGCTTGGAGAAGCTTTCCCCAAGCCTGCTTCTCAGCCTTTCCAGCTTTTAAAAAATTGCTTCCCCACCGCCCAATTGGGCAGCATGGGAAGCAAGGAGAAGCTGGCCTGGATGGGAACAGGGCTTGGCAAGGCTTTTCCTGAGCTCTCTTCCCAGTCCTGCTGATGTTTGAATTGCAGCCCCATCACCCACCTTGATCCTGCAGGCAGCCATGGGAAGTCCACAGTAGCCAGCAAGGCCTCCTGCTTTGTCCTAAAACCAGGAACTTGCTGGCTTTGGGAAGAGGCAGGGAATGTTTAGTGATGGCTGCTGCTCCCCTCCCCTCCCAGTCTGGGAGGAGGGAAGAGGAGAGGCGGGGAGCAGCACCCGTAAGCCCCCAGCTGACTTCCTACTCCAGGGACTCCAGCATGAGAAGATAGCAAGGGGGCTTGCAGAGTTGTTGCCTCTCCTTGGCTCTCAGTGCCTGGGAACTGAGCTTGGGGTGCAGTTGGGCAAAATCACCTGTCCACTTCTCACACCGGGGACCCCAGTGTGTGAGGAGCCAACAGGGAGTGGCTGGTAGCTGCTCATCCTTTCCCCTTCTGGTCTGTGGCGAGGGTGTGAGCAGCTGCCACCCACATCTTCTCCAGACCAGGATGATCCCAATCTCAGGAAGGCACAGGAGCCTTTTGGCCAGCTCCCCAGGAGGAGTTAAGCCAAGGGAAAGTGTACAAACATTCATTCTCTCAGGAAAAAGTCTCCTGGGACCTACTTCTTCTGGACTGGGGTTGGTTTATTTTTCTCCTGGAATGGCTGGGAGGAAAAGCATAAAGATCTGAGCATGAACAACCATTCTCATAGTAGAAACCGAGCATCTATATATGGTTTTAGATGACTAGCACATGTATTTGCTTTCTATAAATCACTGTCCTTCAAGGCTTAATCTTCTTGAATGCCTAGCTGCCATCACAGGCTCCAAATGGCTCTATGCCAATTTACTCTGAGTTAATGTATAAATAGCAACAACCAAGTATTTTTGGTGCTTTCAAGACAAGCTGCTATTGCTGCCCCCACAAGCTTATGTTATTACACAGGAAGAGGTGATAGAGGCCAATAAGGGTGGGCACCAGAATAGGATTAGTAAAGGTGCCATTTGCAAACACATGTATGCATCTCTTGCTGCTGTTTCTTTAAAGATAATATTTTGGTTTATGAATATTTGTGTTTCTATACCGCTAATTCATCTGAGAACAATACCATTCCATAAGTAAAAAAAGGGACAGAACAAGATCCAGAATCAGCAGTGGTGAGAGTATTTCAAGTCAGTTATCAAATGACAGCTCTTACTCTCTGAAGAGAGAGGCACGATCTACTACGTTCTAATTGAAATAAAAATCATGGTCTGTTTGGTTAAACATGTCACCATATATCAGTGTAATAGCAATCTCAAATTCAGTATGAGAAAGATCTGTCTTTTAGGTAATCTAAAACTGTCTTTTTACATTTCATAATACTGCATTTTTCTAAATTTTCCCCTTAGTGTAAATTACAAGAATGAGAGAAATTTTAGCAAGCATCCTCAGCACAGGCTGTTTCAAGAAATCTTCACAGCTTTGGTTAAGAACAGACTTATCTGTAGGTAAGAATGTACAGTACATGTGCATCTGGCTAAAATGAGTCTCTTCTTGTGCAAAATTGGGAGCCAAGAAATGCAATGCAGAACATGCTTTATATGCTTCAGCAGTAGTCATTGTGGCTTTGGAAACTTTTGGTTTCACAACATGGGACAATATGAACCTCGGTGTAAAAAAAAATCAAACAATGACTGTGGAGATTGAGCCACTGCACGGGCAGCAAAGAACAATGTTTTAAGTTTAGGTGGATAACAACAATATTGTCTCCTCTCCATGCTTCTTCAGTTCACTGACATACTACAAGCCTGCTGCCCTAAACAATGTGTATATTTTTTAATCAAATCCTATTTTGCTGCTGGTTGCCCATCCACAGAGCAGTTGAAAATCAATTAGAGTTCATATCCTAACTTAGGCAGTTTTGAAAATCCAACTCTGTACCTCTCAAGGTCTTCTGGCTCCTAAACTTGCAAGAATTGACCTAAACTCCTAAAGATAGTGCCAAGGAATGCCTTCTCTGGGTATACTGCATGCCGAGAAATATTAGGTAGCATCATTAGAATGGTGTTGGGCATGCTTGGAACTAAAAACATCATTAAGCACACTCTTGGCATGTGCCAACAATCCTTTACATTACTTTTTTTTTGGCATGAGTGGGCGGAGTGATTTCACAGTGATCAGTGCTCCCTGGCTCCATCTGACATGATGAAGGCGTGCCCTAAGTCACCCAGGTCTTTTGAAAATTATACCACGTCCTCTTCTAAGTACAGTATAGTATTTCATTGCCCTTCTGTAGAGGAACTGTAATGATCCAGCTTTGTTGGCCAAATTCTATTTATACACTGTAACATACCTAACTATTTTTTACTTTTTGTTTTTTCTCTGCCCTTTGATGATACATTGAAAGATAGTCTCTCTAGAAAATGAAAAAATGTCTGAACAAGGTTATATTAGTAAGCCTGTGAATTCAATTTTAAGTGCTGTCACTAGGGGATAAAGTGTTGTTTTCTAAATAAATGCCTATAGCTATGTTGATACCTGTCATTTAGAACTGGTGTCACTACAGGGAGCCAAAGCCTGTAAGGGTACATCTATTCTGCCTCTACACCAGTCCTAGGAGTGCCACCCTTAGGCACTCTGCACCCACCCATTTCACATATGCCAGTCCCAAAAATGAAGCAGTGAAAGTGTCTTGAGGGATGCCCTCACCACCACCCAAGTACATTGCCAACAGTTCTCAAGTGTCAGTGGGGGAGCTTCTGCCTTTGTCTGGAATTGGTGCAGGTGGACTGGGAACAGCTGGATAGAGTGTGCAGTGATCCTGGGTGCACTGAAAAAGCAGTATAGGCGTAGTCTAAGAGAGAGTCTCAGAGAATTCCCACTCCTTTTGAGAGTTATAAAAGATGGCTTGTCTTGTCTTGTGAAAGCATACAGATTCTGTGCCTTTGGAATGACTGAGTTTTAAAAGAACTACTTAAATAAACTGAAGAGGCCTCTCTTCCTGTCCCACGTGTCTTACCTTAGACTGCTTTACAACATATGCAAGCTATCAATTCTCCATGGAAAAAAACCTCTTTTCTGGGAAGGCAAGTATGGAAACCTAGAAGAGAGCTAACACTGGTGACAGGACTTGGATACAACAAGCCTAACCTTCTTGTTTGCATCTATTTGCAGAGCATTTATTTTTATCAAAATAATTTTAGCCATTGGCTTCGTTCCCTAAAGCAAATGATAACAAGGGAAAAGAACTGCCACATCACTCAGGCTTAATCTATTCCTGGGGAACATAGCCAGATATATACAGATACTCTCCCCATCATAAAAAAGATAAAGTGCCTAATGTTTTTTTTTAAACTGGGAACAAAAGATATATAACTTTCACAGGCAATGGAAAGCCATTTAAGTGTTGTTTGATCTTGAAAATTTATAGAACCTGGACATACCCATTCCTCGAGTGTTTATAATACTGTCTGGGTGCATTTTGCACATTTTGGCTTGTGTTCTCTGCAAAGTATGGCACTAGATCTGTAGGCACAAGCATGGGAATAAAAGCATGATTTGAACCCTTTCATCTGTATCACAATATTTTACAATAAAAATGGAAAGAATTGCTCAAAGCTATCAAATATTTACTAACAGTTTAAAACTTCCTGTATGGGTAACAGTGGTTTGAAAATATTTATTTCAAAGGTAGGCATTTAGATTTATGCACCGTCTGATGGTTTTATCATATTCATATTCTTTTAAAGAGGTTATGGTTTGTGCATTGAAGCCTGCCATAAACTTGTCTCCTATGCTGTGTATTTGGGCTTTCATCCATCAGAGCCTCTAAATACAGATTTAACTGTATTGAAATCAATAGGACTGTGTGTGCTTAAAGATTTTTCTGGATCAGGGGTTTGGTAGATCTTGTGTTTGGTGTAACAAGCAATTGCTGGTGATATGCTGTTTAGGGAAACTACTGTATCTGTAGGGAACCAGTTACTTTTATAAGTAACTAGTTAGTTTAGTTGGTTTACGTGCTTAAATTAGTTGGTTTAAGTGCTTAATCATATAGTGATTTCCCCTCAAGTTGAAAAACTGGTGTGTAGGCTTATTTTTATGGGTTTGGTATTGCCTGGGGTTTATAACTCAATATTTGGGATCTTTCTGTTGCAGGGAATGGGTTAATCGAGCCCCATCCATCCATTTTCTGAGAGTGTTAATTTGCATGAGGTTATTAATAAGAGATCCATGCTATCAGGTTAGTTCCTGCTGAAATACATAACACACATAGACAGTTTATCTATATTTTCAAATATAGGAATATCACATATATGAATATATAACAGTGTGTTAATCTACAAACAGTTTCAAGGAGTGAAAGCTTAATCAAGTAACAGAATAATGAAATTGCGGAACTATTGTAGTTCATACAAGAAATTGCTATATGCGTGTACCACTTGCAGGATACTCAAATTCTGATGTTTCTTGAATAGTATCTATCATCACAGACTCTCGTGACTAGTTGCTATAATGCAACAGATCAACAGTTTACTCTGTAGATGTTCCTTTTACCAACCTGTAGACAAAGATGAAAATCCCTATTTCGCATTAATTGTAGGAACGGGGAGGACACCCTTCTGTTCTCACTGATTACCTTCCATAAATAAATAAATATGTTGTGAAACTTTGATTGGTAGCTTATGAGTATAGCTATTATATGGTGTATAATCCTCTTCAGCGACCAATTAAGCTGTTTGCCTCAGCATGTTTCATTCCAAATCAGGGATAGAATTCCACATCTTAGTTATAGATTGGTGCCTCAATTTGCAGACCTTTCAAATTAAACTGCTAGCCACATAACCGTTCACCATATAAATATAACTCCCTACTAAGCACCTGTGCAACCTATTTGACTTCAGTGGATTTTGGAGCTGCTGGAAAAACAGGTCATTTATATTTAACTATCCATTTTTTCAGTATTTGTTTACTTTTTAAAACTTTTGTTTACTTAATTTTTTTAGGAAATGCTCCATAATCTTGGTGGGATTGAAAATCTAGCTCAGGTAAAATTCTTCTGGTTACTTCTATATGTTATATTGCACATTAGCTTCTCAAGACAAGAATAAAATGTATCATAAAAAGGAATGTTATTGTATTGGGTCATGGAGAGGAATGAGGAACGACTGTTATTCTATTAGAACAGGGATAAGTAGGTGCGGTTGTAATTTGGCAGGGTGGCACCAACGATTTCTACCTAATTGGATTAACAGAAGCTAGCTAGCTGAAGTGAAAAAAGGTTATTAAAGGTCAACACATGTTTGACTCACTCATGAGTAGTTTTAGGCTGCTGAGGGAAAGGCATGTAATGTCTCCTTGAACTTTACAGACTGACTTCTCTACGGACAAACCAAAGTGACAGAAATGGAGTGAAATGATAGTTTTGTGGGGGATCACTGTTTTTTTTCTTTATTTGTTTTATTTTGTTTAATTTTTTGTTTTTAAATGTTTATTCTTTAGTTAGTGGAATCTGCCTTTTAACAGCAAGGTGTGCCACCTTGAATGTATTTGAGCCTGAAAGAAATGCTTTTCTCCAAAAGAGTCACAACTTGATTTAATAATAATAAATTTAGCTGTTCTAGGATGCAAGTCCTGCTCCATAATATTAGCATTTCTCAGGAACTGGACCCTCAGGGCACTGTTAATGGGCTGTAAAGCCTTTTATCACTAAGGGTGCAGACAGAAGTTAGCAATAACGCTGTAAATTTCACAGCATTACAAAAAATGCTGAAATTTACAGGACTATATAAACCAGACAGACGAGTGGCTTCGCGTGAGCTTGTGCTTACATGCAGTGACAGAGGCCAGGCAGCAGGGGGCAATGCTGCCTGCATTGTAAGCCAGCCAGGGCTCTGGATCCTGGCAAGCAGCCAGCTGCTGAAATTGACCAGCAGTGCCCAGTAGGCATGAATGCTGCATGTCCCCAGAGGCTGGAGGGGCACAGCGAGCTCCTTTAGGTGGTGGTGGTGCTGTTGGCAGTGGGAGTGTGGCGGTGGCAAGCAGGGAGCTCGTGCAGGCAGCTGTGGCACTGTCAGCAGTGTGGTGTTGCGGGGGGTGGTGAACACTGACCGGTGATCAGCGACCACCCATAAATGTCGCCAGCAGCATTCGCAGTGGCCAGCGACGATTGTGGGCTGCCTGCAGACACTGCTGGGGGTGGGGGTGGTGAGTGGCAACAGCCTGCAGGTGCTGCCGACAGTGTTGGTGGCACCTTTTTACAGGGGGTGCACCACCAAGCTCAGGGGGTGCATGTACACCTATGTGCACTCCCTATGTGTCACCAATGCCAGTGGGGCTTGCAAAGCTGGTCACCATGCAGCACAGGCCACAGCTGGCAGCCCAGGCTGAGGTCCCAGGGGTGCTGGACAAGGGTGGGGCCTCAGGGCCCACCCCCCTGAGCTCCCCTGCCACTTCCTGTCAGCGGCTAGTTTGGCTGTTGTCAGCAACAAACAGCATGGTAGGGAAATGCACTGTTGGTGCCAGGTGGCACGGGCATAGGTTAGCTCTCTGGGCTGGGATCCCTGGGGGCACAGAACCTGGGCAGGGGTGTGTGACCCCGCAGCTCCCTGCACTGATGGTCTTGTCAATTTCCGCCTGATCTAAAATTGACAAGAGACTCTGTGTCTCTACCTCCCCCCTGTGGCTGACTAGGGGCATGACAACTAGACTTCTGACAAGTGTACACATATTCTCTGAGTTATTCTTAGAGAGACTTTGTCTGATACTTGATTAGATTACATTGGCCGTTTTTTAAGCGGTCTGCAGCCACGCACTTGTGTTTGGTCACAGCTTTAGACTGCTTTTGTGGCCAAATCAGATGAAAATTGTCACTTCTGTCTGAACCCTAAATCATTGGCATTGGCATTGTCTTGACTCCTGCCCAGATCCTCGGGGATTAAAATGTATTTCTATCTCATGGATGTGTGATGGCTCCCACATGAGTCAAGTTTAGTGGATTCCAATTCCACTTCTTAGGTCTTAAATGTCAAGATTTTTTCAGGGGAATTATTTTCTTACTCTGCGCTTGTATTGTTCTAGGACAATGGACCCATCTCTATAATGTTTGGGCAGGGCTGTCCAACTTTTTGGCAGCCCAGGGCCTCATGCCATGCAGGCTGCTCACTAGCAGGAAACTTGTCTCTCTCCCCCACTATATGTGCAGTACAGGCAGCCTAGCTCCCTTCTGCTGTGTGCTCTGACCCACCTCCTTTCTGGCAAGGAGCACCTTGCTGCACAGGCAGCCTGGCCCCTCCTATTGTGCCCCCGCTCCCCACCCCTAGGAATGAGAGAGGGAGAGCTCAGAGACCCTGGCTGCTACCACAGCAGGAGAAATGGCGGCAGTGGTGCCTGGGCAAGAGCCCATGGGCCACATTAACCCCTTGCGATCTCCCCTCATGGGAGCCAGTTGGACAGCCCTGCTCTAGAACTGGATTCAGTAAAGGACTCGGGCCTCTGGAAGATATGTGACTTATGCAATTAACACACTAATCACATAATAAATAGTAACATGCCACATGTTAAAAAGACTTTATAGTGGAATAAAATGGTAAACCAGCCACACTGATGTTCTGCATTTGGTGGTGTGGGACCTAGGGCTGCCTCTTGCCCTGAAGTGCAGGGTTTACATGTTCCCACACGGTGGGAGCCTGTCAGCCCCTCATGTTGGGGACAGGTAAAGCCCTGCACTGAAGTTGATGCTGCAGCACAGCCAGCTGGAGAACTGGGGGCCCTCCAATCTTAAACAGACATGTAATTGGGATCTGAGGAGTTTTATCCATGATCCCAAGCCTCATGGTAGAAACTTAAATAATCTCTTTGAAAAACTAAACAGGGGTCATTGTTTTCTGCTAAAACACACCCACAGAAGGAGGTGGTCATGCTGTAACCACTAGGATAGGGGGAGTCACATGCTTCCTTTTTTGTGCTCTTGTCCTGATCCCATCAGTTTTGCCTTCCTTCAGGTGAGATTTGTACGTTTGAAGCCCCTCAGACAGAGAAGGTCCTAATAAAAACCAGGTCTGACACTTCCTGAGAGGACTATAACTTCTGGGTTCTTATATAAAAGGGGAGCAGTATCACCACCACCTCTTTTGGCAGTTTTAAAATAAAGTAGCCATATTTACAAGCTGAGATAGGGCACCACTCCACTTTGTTTCTGGATCCCGAGTAGACCAAGGCAGGAGATTGCTGTTTATATGCTTGTGTCAGGACAGTTCTGGGCATGTGCAGAAGCAGAATTGTAGGCCCTTTAATGACTTTCAGGTCAGAGTCATTTGAGGTTAGGAGCTTCCAAGGCTAAGTCCAGTTTCACATGCCTAAATCCTGTATTTGATTTGGCCTAGGTGTCTGATTCAGGGCTTGAGGTTGGTACCTTCTTCAGAGGAGGTTTGTGCATTTTTATAAATGTCTGTTGACTATGAAATATAGGAAAAGTCCATGGAGCAGAGAGCAGAACCCTGACTCCCAACAACTGCTCTCCCTCCCACCCCTGCGCCCTTCCCCTGTATGTCTCCGTAACCACTATCTCCCTTACTGCATTACTACAGGGTCAGTTTTCCTTACTACCCACTATGGGGTCAGGCTGTCTCATGCTTTTTTAAAAATTTTTAGCCCTTGAATCCTGAAATCTTTTTTGCTCTGTATCTCAGCTTCAACAGGATGGGTGGAGAGTATCCTTAGCCACTTGTGGTTAGAGCACTTTTCTAGAGTTAGGAGGTGTGGATTTGAAGTAAATCAGGCTGGGGAGGGCTTTTAACTTTAATCTCTTGCTCCCTGGGTGAGTTTTGTAGCCATTAGGGTATTATATTGGTGAGCATCACCATCACTACCTCCTGTTCTGTTTTAACAAGAAATGTAGCCAGAATTCAGTTTGTGCAGAGCCTGGTTCAGTTGATATTTGCTAAGAATGCTCTGAAAATGCCTTCTGGATCAGGTCCCTCAAGAATCGGAGATAGAGGGGCTTCTAGTATCTGGATCCCGTGCATGGTCAGGAGATAGGAACTTAGCTGTGCACATTATGGCACTTCTACACAAGCATGAAAGGAGAGCCCTTGGCATTTGGGGAACTTTCCAAGTCAAACAAACATGTTTAGATGAGTTCAGGTGACTTCAGAATTAGTTGGCATGTAAATAAGGGAAGGTAAGGAAGGGATGGTTTGCATTTATGGGTCTAGGCAGCTCAGTTTAATGTAAGTGTTGCTTTAGGTACCAAAGTCCTGTATTGAATCCATCCTATCATGCCTCTCTGAAATAGGAATTTACAGTGTACTGTGAAACTAGGGCACCACCTGTGGGCTAACCCATGTATAACAACTTTTCAACTTTGACAAATTAACTTCTTAACATATTAACAGTCTTTATTTTGTCCCATCTACAGCATATGGAAACAGTAGCAAATGGGTATCTTGGATATGGAGAAGAGCAGCATAATGTAGACAAGTTGGTCAACATGACATGTAAGTGCTATAATGAAGACATAGGCAGATAAGGTTCTTTGGGTAAATCTGATATCTTTTATTAGACTAACTTAAATAGTTGGAAAAATTCTTCTTAATAAACTTTTGGTCACAAACACCCTTCATCAGGCTGAGGAAGCAGATGGTCTGTGATCTTCCTGGATGGATAACTGACACATGCCTTTCAATGGATGAGGAACAGTTTGTGACAGACTAAAGGGTACTAAAAATACTTCAAAGTGTTCAGATATTGTGGAATTGCTAGATTCATTGCAAAAGGAAAACATACATAAGTCAATGAAAGTGCTGTAAAATAGCAGATTTCATTCTTGTACAGCTGAAAGTTTCTTTCATAGACATTGATACTTCTTTGTAATTTAAAATAATGAATACTGTGTACTGTTAATCACATCAAAGAACTTATCCAATTCAAAGGATAAGTCAGTGCTTTATATTTGTGTTATGTTTTTCTGTTAATAAAATGAAAAATATTAAATGAGAGATATTCAATTTATATGATTTTCTTCATTTCACAGATATTTTTCAAAAGCTGTCTGCTGTTAAAGATCAAAGAGAATGGGTTATAGCCAGTGGAGCACATAAAGTAAGTAATTTATAAAACAACTACTTATGCAAATGGTTAACTCTTTCAAAATATAATTAAACTCTCTTCATCTTCAAAATGGTTGTAGATTAAAAAAATGTCAGTTTTGTAACTTAGAATGGTGAGTTCCATCACCGTTAAAATCACCTGAGTGGTCTTTTCTATATGTGACCCAGTGAGCTGCTGGCTTTAGGTACAAATTGCAGATCAGTTAGTTTAGCTTCTCAGATATTTTGGTGAAGCTTGCCCCTATAAAGATACGTCAGATTTATATTGTGGTAAACCTGTGGTTTTTGTATTATAACAGTTTTGAAATATCTGCTGCAAACAATGGCCCTCATTCTGCAGTTGGCATGGTTTTCTGAGAGTGCATGGAATGACCCTACTGAAAAGCAGCATGGTTGTAGGGATCTGCACTTTGTAGCCTGAATGAGAAACAGTTGGGATTAGGATTGGTATAACCAGGTTTTCATGAAACAAGTGTACTACTGCAAAATGTGGGCAATTTTAATTGGATCATGTAGTGAAGTGAAGTAGGGTGAAAAATGGAAAACTTATAGAACCAAAACCCTATTTATAAAAGCCACTTTATGATCTAATCATTAGCAGAACACACGTGAATCTTTAAAATGACAAGCATGTACTAAATACAGTACTTTTTATTAGTATGGCTTAAATTCAGGGTTAGAAGAGTATGTCTGCACTATCTAGCTACCAAACTGGGACTGCCACTGAGAACCATTGCTGTCCTACTTAGTACTCGACCAAGTCTGCTGAATGTGCAGCCTGGATGGTGCTAGACCCGACATGGAGGACTAGGAGTGGCGGTGATTTAGGTGTTCCAAGCTTCTCTAAGACATTTTACTCTACATAATTTGTGGGCTTGGCTGAGTGCTAAAGGCATGTGTGGGCCTAGCTCTGCTTCCCAGCAGCAGTCCTCTGTTCAGCAGCGAAGATTCAAAGACATGGCTTAATTTTCTTGATTTGATCATGCCACAAGATACGTGCAGATGTTATATTAGGGTTAGGTTGATCTAAATGCCAGTTTGCGTGGATGCTCACGGGGGTTTACATTGGACCAGAAATGGTGGGCTGGAATTCTGTTCACTTGAGTAGGTGAACTAACTTAGATTGGGTATAGGTTAACCACATCTATCAAATGTCTGCACTTGGTTGGAGTGCAGTCCTGGAGCTGGGAAAAACTCAGTTGCTTGCCACATCCCTGGGGCTATACTCTTCCTATGCTCTGACCCTGACTGGGCTATTTTTGCCCCCTGATGCTCCCATCCCAGGATGGATACCCACCCTCCATGTATCCGTCAGCTCCCCAGATCCCGTCAGGCTGTCTTGCAGACCCTCTAGCCCAGTGCTTCCCAAACTTTTCCTCAGTATGACCCATTTATAACCCCATTTCCGCAACATAGCACCTCACTCCCAACCTGCAGCCCCCTACCCTTCCCAGATGCCCCTCACTCACAGCTCCTGGTCCTGCTGGTGCCCCTCATTCCCAACCTGCAGCCCCCCACACCCCAAGGTGCCCCAGGACAAGGTCCCACAGTGCCCTACCCCAGCAGCAGTGCCTGAGCCCCAGCTGCTGTCTGAGAAGGCAGCGGCTGCTGCAGCCAGAGTAGAGCACAGAGCCTGGCTCCCCCCAGCCCCGTCCCCTCCCCTGCAGGTGGCATGGCCAGAGTGGAGCCTGTTGTGGGGGAGGATGTGGGCTGCCTGCTACAGGCACGGAGCTCCCCTCCCTGCTGCCCTACCTCCGGGGGCTCGCAGCCCAGTGCACAGGACTTGGTGTGGGAGCGCCACATTGGCACGGCCACCAAGCTGAGGCCTATGGTACCAGGCTCAGCAGTAATGTGGTATAGACATACACCAAGCGTTTTCCACTAGAACAGATGCCACTTTAATACTTAAAGGGCAGGTCTTTTTGCCCTTCAGATGTATTTGAGGAGAGGCACTTGCTTTACCTCAATATTTGGCTAGTGAGTAAAGGAGCAAAACTGATTTCTGATATGTTTGAAATCTGTAAGGCTAGTTATACAGTCTGTGATGATTTAATATCTTTACTTTTTCTAATAAAATCCTACAGATTTTTACTGAACAGCTGTGTATGTTTTAGTGTCATTATTGGAAACACAAGATTTATAAACATTTACCTTTTTAAATCACCGATTTCTAGACTTTAGTAAATTTGCTAGGAGCCAGAGACAGTAACGTGTTGTTGGGCACCCTCCTTGCTTTGACTAGCTTAGCAGAAAGGTAAGTTCATTTTAATGTGCTTTTGTTTGCAATTAATATTTGATTGTGGCTAATGACAGAATATTACCATACTTACTCAAATACAAGACATGTTTTTTCCCCCAATCAACATATGGAAAAAGCCTCTCATTTTACATTCAGATGCAAGGAAACTTCATTCAATTCATTGTCTATCATTAAACTGCTGCCAGAACTAGCATGTGCTCAGTAACAGAAACCAACCATGAAGTTGATTAAATGCAGCCAACACTGAGCAAGACTATAAAATACATGGCTCATATTGGGCAAACTTGCTGATGGGAAACTACTACAAAAATAGATCAGTGGAGGCTATCTGAATAAGATATGTGGATGAATGGATGTAATGGATATATGCAATGGATATATATATGCAATGGATATATCCATTGCACTCAGTCCCCCTCAGTGCTGATTCTTTTTAAAGTTTTGGTGAGCGACATAGCATGCATTTCAACTTGCTCTTCACTCCCATAGCTGAGCCATGCCTTTCTTTCCCATTTCATTTTCACTGATTCCTGTTTCTTCACCAGCCTTAGAAGTCTGGCAGACATCAACAAATGGCCCCAAACAGTTCACCCAGAATCCCTCTGTCACCTCCTTTCTTAGCCTGTCACATATGGTTAGTGTGGCTCCACCCTCCCTGAGGTGGAGCCAGGTCAAGTTGCCCTGCACCTCATCTTATAAATTTTTGGAGGATCCCGAAACTTATGACAAAAACACCCGGCTCCAGTCATGAGTGGGAGGCTAATTAGCACAGGGCTCCTTTGTTGTGGGTATATGTAATACACACATACTGAGTAGTGCTGAGCTGTGGAGTCATCATGGCTTTAAATGCTGTTGACTCTGCTCGGGTGCAGCTCAATGAACAATATGGTAAATCATGAGCCTTTTGACTTTGGACTAATATCATGTATAGTTTGTACTATATATAAGTAGATACAAAAATGCTGCTTAGAAATGTATTTATGGAGTACCTGTGCTAAAACTTGCAGCAGTTTGAAAAAAGGGAAAATGCATCAGTTCTGGGTAAATTAAGTCTCAGGGTATTATATGCAAATTAATACAGCTCCATTCATTTCAAGGTCAGTGTTTTCAAATTTGCCCCTCACTTCCATATGCTTAGGGAGAGCAGGGTCTGACAGTAAGGATGTGGGAGGAGGAGCTGCAGGGGGAAGTTGTGGGGGTAGAGGACAAGGGACCTCTTGACCCCCCAGATTTGTTTTTACCTGCTGTAGCAGTGGGAGGGGGACAAATTCAAGGCAAATGTCCAATAATTAGATTCTATACCTGGAAAATAATAACAAATATATACATTTTCCATATATAGAATCTGATTTTTGTGGGGATGTCTTATAATTGGAGTCATTTTATACTTGAGTAAATATGGTAAAATTGATATTTTTTAGGAGAAAGTGTTGATACACAAGATAGAGACTCAGTCTGGCAGAGATGTCTGTGTGTGTGTATGTGTTTGTGTTTAATGATAGCGTACGTGTGTGTGTGCAAGTCAAAAAGCCCAAGGCTGAACAGATTCAAGTTTCACAGGTTAGCAGCTCCAGAACTGCTCTTTTCACTTTCCCCTCTCCCCTGCAGTGGTCTGTTCCCCCTCACCTCCCTAGCCCTTTGCTCCCTGCCAAGCCCGTGCTCTCAAACCCCATTCCGCAAGCTACTCTGGGTGCAGCCACTTTTATCGATGTTTGCTGCTGCCAATGCCAAGCAAGTAAGTCCTGGTGGAGGGAGGGATGGGGTGTAGGTTTGCTGGGTGGGACACCATGCCAACCCCACCTGTGGGTCACGTCTCCTCACCACCCTATTCCTCATTGTTTGTGCCTGCCCCCTCATCCCATCTGAGGGTCTTGTCTTCCCCCAACACCCTACCCATGTGTTGTGTCTGTTCCCCTACCCCACCCACAGATTGTGCGTGCTCCCCTTACCCCTTGTGGATCATCCCTGCCCCTCCACGCCACCTGTGGGTCATGCCTGACCCCCATCCCACTGTGGACCCACTGTCCCCTCCAGTCTGATGGGCCCCCAACTCCCTGGGTAGCCCCCCACATCCTGACTTACCTGGTATTGGACACCCATTTTGAATTGATTTAACCTCCCCATAACGTCTCTGAATATCTGTACTTATCCCCGTTGTGCTACAGATTTGAACCAGTTTCCAATCACTTATACTACTTTGTAATTTCTCTTCCTAGCTCCCCCCCCACCCCATTTTAACATTGAAGCCAATGGATCTGGTCATAATGTAAAAAATGTAAAACAAGATGTAATATATCTAGACGTTAATTTCTTTCTAGTTATAGAAGTACATACTGAGTAGGGCTGTGCAACATTTCAGCAGTTGTTTTGTTTCACAGGTGTTTCGGGCCATTTCGATCCCGGAGGAGAGACCAGCGCTGCCCTGCTGCACAACCTGGTTCTGCAGGGAGCAGAGATCTGCGTTGGGGTCTCCTCACTGCTGCTGCCTGCCCCACGCTTTCCCAAATCTCTGCTCCCTGTGGAGCCAGATCGCATGGCAAGGCAGTGCTAGTCCCTGCTGCACAACCTGGCTCCACAGGGAGCAGAGATCTGCGGCAGGGTCTCATTGCCACCGCTGCCCTCCCCATGCAGCCCCACATCACCAGGGGCAGCGCAGGGCAGGCAGCAGCAACATGGTGACCCCTGGTGCAGATCTCAGCTCCCTGTGAAGCCAAGTTATGCAGCAGGGACCAGCAGGCTTGTTCACTGCCCTGCTTCCCTGCCCTGAGACCTGGCATGACAGGGATCAGAGATCCTTGTCGGGGTCTCCTTGCCTGCACACAGAGCAGCAGCCCTCCTTCTCCCCTGGATAAGCCACCTACAGCCCCATCTTGGGGCCCCAAGCCCTGTCCAGCTGGGTAAGGCTGTGCGAAGCTTCCCTTGCAGCTTGTTTGAAATGGATTTGGCTGAAACGAAACAGGACAGTGATTCGAATCACTGTCCTCTGAAATGGCCGAATCCAAATTGAAACACAGCCATTTCACACAGCCCTAGTACTTAGGCCTTGGTCCTATAAGGCAGTCTCTGTACCCATATAGAAAAGATTACAAAATTGAGGCCACATAGTACCAACCTGCAAGTCATTATGCAGGCACTGAAGTCAAAGGCTATTTTATCTGTGTCCAAACTATAGAGGAAAGCCCCTTGTTGAAAATTTGCAGATAAATGTAGTAAAATGTGCCAACAGTTTTGTTTCCCACACCCTTGCTCCTTCTTATGAAATGTTGGCCTAAATATTTCCCCTGCTAATACTAACAGTTCTTTCTTCCA
>NW_005842022.1:603003-613680 GCF_000455745.1 Alligator sinensis | reverse complement strand
TCTTTCCCAAAACAGATTTGAAGTCCCTTTCTGCTTTTGTTCTTCTCTGATAATATATTCTTAGTTTTCACTATTTTACTAAATATGTGCATATCATAAAATAAAAATCTGCCTGTAGCATAACAAATTCAGTTCTGTATTTATCTGTTTTCTGTATGTTAAAATAATACTTCAGTATAATGGTTGTTCTTCACTAACATCATATTGTTGCATTTCTAGTATGGATAAATAGAAAAAAGAGAAAATACAGCATTTTCAATCTCCAATTCTAATAATTGTATTGAACAAAAATAACTTGTTCTGTGTTATTTTGTTATGGACTTCCAACCTTGGAGAAAAAGTTTACACTTCAAATAAAGTAAAACAGAGGACAGAGTTGATCCAGTAAATTGAAATAAAATAGGGATTTCCTTAGAGAGGCTTCTTCATAATCCCCTGTCTATCAAAATGGAGGCTGTTTGAAAATTTTTTTTGATTTCATTTTAGCTTTATTTCTTAAAATCATTATTAACTAGAATCATAATACATATGTAGTTTGGTCTTCCATACATCAGATAACATTCTTTTGCTTATATATGTTTAACCTGATAGTAAATGATTATTCCTTTTCAGTTGCCTTTGTATAAATCACTTCTGCAAATACCATTTTTTCCTGCCTCAAAGTAACACACAGTGGGCGTGTCTACACTTGTGCTTTAATGCACAGCAGGCTATTTTACTGTACATTAAAGGGTCATGTAAAAACTGTGTGCATTCATTACTGCACATTAAGGCAGCCTAATGTGCATTTCTTTAGTGCACATTGGAGGTCTTAAATTTAATGTGCATTAGAAAAAGTGCCTTAATGCATGTGTAGATGTGACCAGCTTCTCTGTCTACCTGCATGTAGACAGGAAAATACTTCTACTAAATCCCTACGAGTGAACAGAGAGCCAAATGTATAATCTCTGCTTTTTTTTTAAATCTCTGATTTTTCTTTAGTAGCTTTCCAAAAGGGCTTTTATTTTTGTCAGCATATTTAGTTGACTTTTAGCTAACTCCATTTCTTTAATACTATTTTCTTTTCTTTCTATGGGGTAATTTAAGCTCTCTATCCTTTTAGTGCTCTTTTCAATGTATCAGCATCAAAAACCTTAATTATATGTGAAGAGATATAATTATATGTTTATAATAAAATTATAAATGTTATATATGATGAATAAATATTGTACTTATTCTAAAGAAGGCACTTTGTTTCAGGAAAGTGGTTGAGTAGGTATTGAATTTTAAGCATTGAATATATTTAAGCGTTGCTCTTGGTGGTGGTGCTTTCTTGTGCTGTGGCATAGGTGATGACAAACATTTAGGACCAATTCTTTAAGGGATTTTGGTGCTTAAATTCCATTTATTTAATTTCTTTTAAAAATGTGGGCCTGAATGGTAAAAACTTAGCTGATTGTGCTGTGCTGTAAATTGAATTATTCACTTGCAAACTGTGAGTTCCATTGCTTAGCTAAACTCCATATATTAATTTTATTTCTCTGTCCAAATATAATCTCAGAAAATAAAATATATAAACAAACATTGGCAAAATATAAACTACTCAGTTTTCAGCTAAAGACCCTCACTTTTTAGTTTTTTTAAAAGTATTTTTGTGAGCACATTTCAATCTTTAACCTTTCCCCATTCACCATGTTAGTTTTATGAAATTCATGCTATAGAAATTAAGAAGTAATTAATTGTTGAAATGTCAATACTGACAAACGTGTATACATGTATTTTTTAACTTTCATATACAATGTGACATATTACTGAAAGTGTAACTGGCCAAAGCAATGGTGGGGGGGGTATAAGGGGAGGAGGTTAAGAAAAAATAAATTTATCTCATATCATTTTCATTTATATAAATATCTAAGAATTTTCCATTTGTAGTCCAGAATGTAGGGAGAAGATAAGTGAGCTCACCATTGTTGAAAACTTGTTGGTGATATTACATGAATATGACTTGCTTTCTAAAAGGTAAGCATTAGTTTATAGATTAATTGTGTTAAGTACCTTTTTGCTTTAAAATGTATTTTGATTTACAGAAATATTGCACATATTTAGTTTGATTCACATGCTGTTTTAAAAGAGTTCAGTTAAGTTTTGAGAACTACAGTATTTTAAATCCAGTATCGATGTTACAAAATGTTCTCTAGTAGTTATCTACTACTTGTCTTCCTTCCCATTGACAGCCTACCATGCCATGCACATGGCTGCAAAATGCTGCCCTAAAGGGACAGCTGTGGTTTCCTTGCTACTATCTCACCACTCAAAGTGGGGTTATGAGTATGCTGCTGGAGAGTACGTGCTGAACTCTGATTTTTGTCTGGAGGGCTGTTATACGGTAAAACTGTTTCAATTTATACCAGAGGTTAGTTCAGATTCTTATAGGCCTTGGGGCAGGGGAGCCCAAAGGCAACCTAACTCTTTTCAAAGTCATGTCAGCTTAATTGAACATGCTGAGTAGGCCTGAAATAAACTGAAGGGAAAGTGGCTACCGCGTACATTGTAATAAACCACCCAGGGGAAAAAATGCCTTCAAACAGGACTGCATTCCAATTAACATGCAGTATTATACATTTTAAAACAGGTTTTATTGCTTGTTTCACTTACGGTTAAGGACAAGAAAATGAAGCATTAGAAAGATAAAATCAAATCTTTTAGCAGATTAAAAATGGTCTGGTCAAAAGGTTTAATACAAAAGCATTTTGTTTAGTGACTACAGGCCAAATATGTTAGCAGAAAATGATGGATTCTTATGAGAATCTTGTCTCGTGGTATTTCTGACCAATATGGTAAACACAGAATTAAAAAATGATCGGAAAGGATCTAAACTTCTGACTCCTTATTCTGCCACCACCTATAAATATTATGAAGTCCATCCAATCCACTAACAGCAAAGAAGGGGTTAAGAAAAATGATGGTACTCTGTAAGAGTTAATCTGAAAAATTACTGTCTATGGAGCCAGAGTGATAATAATTCAAAGGGCTGCTGCTGCTAAAAGTTAAGCTAAAGGACATGGCCAATTTAATGCCCTTTTTTGCTGCATCTTGTCTAGTGACAAATGCTCTGGAGCATGAACTGCTCCAGGCTAAGTGCCCTATAGTAACATACGTGGAGCTTTCAAGGAAGTTGGGATGTACACCTTTTTCCAGTCATTTTGGGGAATTCAAAGTTCCTCTGTGCTCCGATTTTTAATAGGCAATATTCTTTCTTTCCCATCCTTGCATACTATTTCTGGATGCATTCTTTTTCTGAAATATTTTACCCTGCAGCTTTTCTGGATTGAGCATATAGTCTAGGTGAGAAAAGAAAACCAAACATTGAGTTTCTTATTGTAGGGCTGGGACTCCAATTGTATTGAACTCAAAGGGCCTCTGATTGTGTTTGTACTGCACCTGATAGTACACATACAGGAGAGTGGCACAGACTTTTTATCTTTATAAATTTATATAATGTAAATCTGTACTTAAGTTAATGTAATTACTTTAATTATATCGTCAATTACCTAATAGTACATAACTTACAGCAACAGCATTTAACTCCTTCTGAACCAAGCAGTAAGCCTAACTATGATCTAAACTGTCCTCTCTAATTAAGAGGAGAAAATATGGATGGAATCCAGTGTTTGATATGACCATGTATATTTGCTCACAGTTGCAAGGTAGGTCTGTGCGAAGCGGCTAGTCTTCGCTTCAGATTCATCTGATTCAGGGAACAGTGATTTGATTCGGTGACTCAGATCACTGTCCCAAATCTATTCAGCTGAATCTGATTTGGAGCTTTGGCTGCAGTCGAATCTGCGCCATCCCCCACCCACTCTCAATGGCTGCCCTGCCCACTCTCCCAGCTCCCGGCTCTTTTAAAAAAAAAAAAAAAGAGCCCCACGCTCACCGGATGCTGCCAGGTGGTGGGGCAATCCCTGGTGCTCCCCACTGCCCTGCGCTGCGTGGGGGGCTCTGCCACGAGCCCCCAGAAGCACTGAGGCTGCTGCAGTAGCCGGTGAGTCCAGCCTTTATTTATTTATTTTTTTTTTTAAAGGGCCGGGAGCTGAGGCTAGGTGAGGCAGCCATGAGGGGTGCTGGGACAGCAGGCAGGGAGTGCTCAGGGGATCTGGGGGAGCAGGCAGGGGATGGGACCTGGCAGGGGCCCCCCATGGTCCCCTCCCCTCTCCTCCAGCCCCCGTCCTCCACTCTCTATTTACCAGCATGGAATCCAGGTCCAGCTCCCTGCTGCAGCAAGCAGGGGATGCCCAAATCACTGAAGCTGTCTGAATCTTTCCCAAATCGATTCAGAGAGCTTCAAATCAATTTGGACCTTTTAATTGGTTTCCTGATTCGATTCGGATTTGGAGATTTGACCACTGAATCAGGCTGAATCTCCTCCAAATTGAATCAGTACCCGAAGCTTCACACAGCCCTATTACAAGGATCTTTTACAGGCATCACTATACCTGTAAGATTTTGTTTGTTTTTGTTCTCTCTCTTTCTCAGCTTTCTCTCAGGGCTTTATTCCTGTATTTCCTCTGCTGTGTCCTTAGTTGTTTTGCTCCTGCCTTTCTGGTGTTTTTTTCTGCTTCTCTCAAATGCAGTCTTATGCAAACAATTTCCTACTGAGTCCACAGGAAACCCCTCTGCCCATATGGCATAACTTCTGCTCAACCTTACCATGCTGGTCTGTGTTTGGGCAGTTGTCTCTATTTCACCTGTTATAATCATTTAACTGTTCCCTCATTTAGCCTGAAAGGGACTTCAGCTGCTAGGCCTACCAGCTTCAGAGGGGTTTATTATAGGTTGCTTGGACACCTTTGTATATACAGTAGCTCCTAGTTACTACAGTGTAATAGTGACTGCAATAACAATTATGTGGTGAGCGCAAATGAATGATGGCGGTTTATAATTTCTTGCTGATATGTTTTCAGGTTGACTGCTGAATTACTACGTCTCCTCTGTGCAGAGTCACAACTCAAAGAGCAAGTGAAAATGTATGAAGGAGTTCCCATCCTGCTCAGTTTGCTACATTCAGATCACCTCAAGCTTCTGTGGAGTGTAGTTTGGATTTTGGTACAGGTTTGTGAAGACCCTGAGATTTGTGTGGAAATCAGGATTTGGGGAGGAATCAAGCAACTCCTTCATATTTTGGAGGGGTAGGTCTTCAGTTTTTAGGACCAGTAACAATTACCAATGACTTCATATCATAATCGAATATGATTACATAGCCATTTGGCCATTGTGCCTATCTAGCCTTGAGTAGGAGCTTCCAAGCTTCTCAGGATCAGGTGGTCCTACCTCAGTTGGGACCTGCCTGGGGCACCTGTTCCAGCTATATGTCACGTCCCAAGGAAGCTCCTGATACTCTCCCACCATGTCTTGGTCTTCTAGTGTGGGAGGTTTCCTTCTAGTTGGGCTTTGCTTGGAGGTGCCATCAGCGGATGGTCTTGGGGCTCCACCTCCCCTACACCCCTTCCATACGCCAACCAGATGGACTTGACCATGGGGTAGATGTTCCCGAATCTCCCTGGCATTGGCCTTTATGACGTCACCCCACTCTGGTCTCACAATGTAATCTCGTCCTGCCCGCTGGTTCTGGTTGCGGACTGGCTTACTAGACATGAGCTGCTTCGGTCAAACTTGACTTGTCAGATCCTTACTGGACCGAGAGGCTCACTCTCCCTCTCTGTAGTTATGTCCCTTCCAGCCTAGCCAACTAGGGCTGCGTGTGTTACTTCCCAAGGGCCTCTACTCTCTCAGTCCCGTACCTACCCCATGGGTCTATGTTCTGGCCTGAGGGCAACAACAATTTATAGCTGAATCTAAACAAACTGAAAAGGGATGGGGAGGTAGTGTTCTCCCCTCCTGACTTGCACGTCCTGCGTGTGCATCACTGGCTATTCCCTCGGCATCCCCTCCACATCCAACGCTGGGCACTGATCCTTTGACATGTAAGCTCCCCTTCAGGACTCCCTTCTGGGTCCCTGCTCAGAACCATTGCTAGCCGTACCAGCTGGGAGCTCCCAGCTGCTTCACAGATGGTGCTCTTCTCCCTCTCCCCGGCAGCCAGCTTTTAAATCTCCTGCATGGTTCTGCCGGCTGATGTCACTGCCCCGCACTGGCTCCAGCCACACAAATAAGCTGCTGATGGAGTGCGTGGGCAGTTTCTCTCCTGGCTACCAGTTCTCTGCCATCATTCCTGTGGTCAGTAAGCTTTTTTTCATTCTGGGGTTTTTGGGCTTGTTTCCTCGAGGCCGGAGGGTTTTCTCACTGTGGTCCTTGCCCCAGAAAAGGGGTTTCCACCCCTTTGAACTTGTTGCTCTGTGACAGCCATTTATCATTTAATAAAATAGTCTTCTTCTGCTCTTGCAGGTATTGGTATACCTAACATTCTGTAGGAAGTAAAAGAAATTGAGAGAAATTAGTTCAAGTCTTGGTGATTAAGAAGTGATTTTTTTGTTTAGATATATGCCATACTTTTTAACTAATATGTTTTGTCCATTTTACTAAAAATATATAAAATATCTGTAGTTAAATGTCCAGAGAGTTCCTATGTTGATTAGACAGGTAGGAAGGGACATTATTTGTGTTTTTTACGGTGTCTTAAACTTTTAGTCTAGTGATGAGGGGTACAGAATTTTTAGGTGCTTAATTTAAGCCAATTTAAGAGGGGCCTTATTTTCCTAAAAAATCTGAGTAGTCTACTCACTGGAATTCAGACACCTTTTAAAATATCTGTATTTGGGCACCCCAAATCTCTTCTTGCTTTAGATTACAGTGTATGCTGTATCTCTCAATATCTTGGGGTGAAATTACACGTTAAATTTAGACCATATTAAGGGCACTTAAAACACAAGTGTCTGCACATTAAAGTTTGCTAATTTGTGCTAAGTACCCTCTGAGCATCTCAAATGTATGCTACTTCAGGCAAGGGTTAACTGTGGGCCATCCTATCTAACTCATGGTAGGTCTGCTCCACAGAGATGAAATGAGTCCTTCAGCATTGCAGGATGAAATGTTCACAGTCTCCCTCCCCACAAGATCCAGGATAGAGCTCCTAGTCACACCCCTGATCCACAAGCTCTGTAGTGGCAAGTCAGAGTTATGCAAGTAACAAATGGTGTTACGCCTTAATGTGAGGCTGCCTACAGGAAGAACATTCTAATGTTAACACTGCTTAACATCCCATGCATTTAGTATGGTTTAAGTATAACATGTAATTGCACCCTTGTTTAAATCTGCAACACTACTGAAATACTTACCTGAAATGATGGAAATGCACTTTATGGTTTATGAATCATATATATTCTTTTAATAAAATGTGTAACTGCTTTGGTATAGTTTTTGTGGAGTATCTATCTATCTAGTCAGAATAGAAACAGAAATACAAGTATAGGCAAATTTCAGAGACAGTCAATAAAGGTAATTATTAAATCTTTTTGCCCATTATATTTTCATTTTTTTTCCAGAGATAGAAATCTAGTTTCTGACCGTTCTTCCATTGGAAGTTTATCTAGTGCAAATGCAGCAGGGAGAATCCAACAGCTTCATTTATCAGAAGATCTGAGTCCTCAAGAAATACAAGAAAATACTTTCTCCCTTCAAGCAGGTATGCATTCTGCTGTTCTAATTATAAATCCATTACGTCTCCGAAAGAACCATAAGAATCACACTTAACTTGTACCCAAGGTTGACTTATATTTGCACCCCTACTGTCCTAGCTTTTGTATTTACAGCATTTTTGCATACATTAAAAATACCAATTCAGAAATATTTTCAGTGCAATTTTTATTAGACTTGATTCTCTTGCGAATCTGAAGATTTGAGGATGATTCAGAGAATCAGCAATTCAGCCATAGACACAGCTTTAAATATTTTTTCTATATACGTCAAGGTACCAAGTGCGGCTTGTGAATGCCGTGATGGTGGGGCGAATGGAGCATCCCAAAGGAGTGCGGAGGGCCCCCTGTGTGCTCGGCGGTGAACCTGGAAGTGGATCCCAGGAGGCACCAGACCCAGGAGGCACCAGTTGCTTAGCTGGAGGGACACTGGGGACCCCCCCACGTGCTCCCTGTCAAACCCGGAAGTGAACCGGAAGTGCTTCTGGTCCACTTCTAGGTCTGCTGCCAAGTGCGCTGCAGAGGCCCCTGTGCTCCTGTGGGACACTCCGTGCACCCCACCATCTCAGCATTCATGAGCCATCTGGTACCTAGAGGTATGTAGAAAAAGCATTTAAAGCTGTGTCTATATCTGAATCCCTGAATCTTTCTGAATCAATTCAGAGGGTTCCGATTCCATTCGGAGAGATTAAAGAGTCTCTTAATTCAGTTCAGATTTGGAGATTCAGCCGCTGAATCGGGCCAAATCTCTGCTGAATTGAATCGGAGACCAAAGCTTCGCATGGCCCTGGTAGGTAAGAGCTTTATATTGATTGATCCTCAGGAGCTGTATGTAAAAAACCCCCAAAAAACAAAACCTGAAGGCTTACCCCTCTAAAATATATAGAGGGGTATATATATTGATCAATATAACTTTAGAGGGGTAGGTTTTCAGTTTTTTGTGTGCGTGTGTGATATCTGTATATATATATATGTAGAATAGATACATCTCCCTTCAGCTCTAACAATAGCTCATCTACTGTTACTGTTCTAAAGTTTGTTTTTTTAGCTCAAGGTTATTTTTATTTAGTTATTACCTGTTTACTCTAAATCAAAGTTTTAGTATGTTAGGTCACTCATAAAATGGTTGGGCTGGAGATGTTCTATTAGAAATCTTCTAAATTTATTATTGCTCTAAAAGGCCTTGCCATGAGAGGCTAAGTGAGCCATATCACTGGTGAATTAATTACAGCAGCTTCCTATAACAGCCCTCAGGCAAGTCAGTTGGAATTAGGCACCTAACCTGCTTAGGCACTTTTGTGGTTTCTACTAGGTTATCAATTTACCTGTCTGCATTTTTAACCACATAAGTATTTATGTGAATCTAGCCCTGAATATTTCTGATTTTTTTTTATTCTAGCTTGTTGTGCTGCAATTACTGAACTAGTACTCAATGATACTAATGCTCACCAAGTAGTACAGGTAGGAAGATTTTATTCAGTTAAGTGAGGCATTATAATATATAATGTTGTATTTGTTTACTAATGGCTTATTGTGCATTGTTACAAATGACTTACCAATCTTTCTCATGTTTGGTCAGCACTTTTATACAAAGATGCAAACAGCTTATTTGTAGACTTCTAACTTATTACCATAAAATTTATTTTTAATTGGATATCTTAAAAATTGGTTGGGTAATATAGCCAATAATGCATGTGTTAGTCATAGGACATAAATAGTGTTATTGAGCTATGGCTTTTTTGGGCTTAACAACTGTTAACTCGAATATCTAGTGCCACCTTTTTGCCATTTTCAGAACTGACAATAAAACTAATCAGAGAATTGCTTGACAAATATTAATTCAGAAGCTGATATACGCTCTGGTATTTCATCTCTGAAGAGGTAGTTTTGACTTAAATATTTAAACAAGTAATTCTTTTAATCGCTCATCATTTATGCTTCTAAAATGGTTTTAATAAGTGGATTATTTCTAAGGATTCCATTAATAGTTCAGTATGTCTTATTTATGTAAGCAAGTTCAGAAGTTAACACCAATTAAAAAATTCAGAGACTACTGGGCAGTCCCATCTATTATATACTAAATTTTAAATAAAATCAATTAAAAGTATGCGAGGGAAATCCACTTTAAACCCAATGTATCCATTTTGAATCCAAGACAGTGTCCTAAAGAGGACAGAGAAAAGGTGGATAAGGTGGCTGGCACTGGGAATGGCAGAGAATCCCGGGGGGGGGGCTGGGACCAAAAAACTCCTTGGGTAGATGAAGCACTAATTTTGTTGAAATCATACAGATTTAGGGAATGCCTTTTTTCATCTGAACCACATTGTAGTGGATTGTCCCTCCTTTAGCCTGACCCATGAGCCAGCCTCCCCATAAAGGCCCATCAGCTCATAGTTCCAGTTGCCAGTACATTTATTTTACATATGGAAATCTTGTCCCTACAGCAAACAAAACAAGCAGCAACATAAGCAAACATGCCAATAACAAACAAAAGTCAACCTCTGGTCTTTTCTCAGATTGAGAGAGAGAGAGGCAACCCAGGCTCTGTACTTCTCCCTCAGTATACCAGCCTCCTCTCTTTCTCTCCCTTTTACGCTACTTGGGAGCTTTTAACTTCTCTTAGGGCCAGCCAGTCATCCCTGTCAGCTGCCAAAAGGCTATAGGCAGGTAGACTATTCCCTCAAACCCCCTGCAGCTGGACTCCAGCCCCTGAGCCATGCGCCTTGTTACACATTCCGTCTTTCAAGAGTGGAACCTAGGATACGCTCTTCCAATTTTTTTTAATTCCCTCTCCTTGCTTCTCAGGAGAAAAAGTCTGAATTTGCATGTACAGACCCAGGGCAATTGTGTATTAAAAAAACCCCAAAAGTGGCAGGGACAGGTACCACTTTGTCAACTGGGGGTTATCCTCCCATGTAGCATTAAGCCATGTTAAAGGGGCACGGTCAGTGACAAAATAAACAGGCCCCTAGGAGGTAGTAGCGGAAGGCCTCAGCTGCCCACTTAATAGCTAGATACTCCTTTTGTATCATGGCATACTTCTGTT
>NW_005842022.1:582880-602971 GCF_000455745.1 Alligator sinensis | reverse complement strand
GAATCAGGTGTTCTCCATCCTCAAACCTTTAGGGAAGAACCACCCCCAGGCCTTGCTCTGAGGCATCTGTCTGCAGTATAAACTCTTTTGTTAAGTACAGGCTGTTTTACTGCATAGTAGCTGTTTTTCTGTTCCAAACACTGTCTTACTTTTGAGTTGATCTCTTATAGTGCTTACTTCTGCAGCAGGTCAGTTAGTGGTGCTGTGATGGCAGCCAACTGTGGAATGAATTACTGATAATAGCTTGCTAAGCCCAGAAATGATTTCACCTGCTTTTTGTTCCCAACTTCAAGGCTCCTCTGAGACAAATGTGGTGGTCCGTTGGGCCAGCCAAGATTCTTGCAAGAAGTCTAAGACACCAAGATAAAGTCATGAGTATACCCACAATCCATTAGTGGGCAGTCCCAATATCAATGCCCCTTCTCCCCACATTGGAAACAAGTCATTTGAGCCTCCCTTCCTCCTCCTGGGCTGTGAGGATGCCCCAGGTGGCTTTCTTCTCTGGCAGGCCACTCAAGGACCCTCCCCTGGCCTGGGTTTTGGAGGAGACGGAGGTAATGCCCCTATTGTGGTAGGAGGTAACACTCCATAGAGACCTGGCCTGCTTCCTCTGCAGTCCCAGCTTCCTCAGGCCTGGAAGTGGCTGGCTTCCACCAGGAATTCCAACAGTCTACCTCTGCTCCCATGAAATCCTTTACGTTCTACCTGGCTTCCTTCAAGCTGGCCACCTGGTGGCGAAGCACCTACCTCCTGGTTTCTCCCAGAAGGATGGCCTCTGTTGTAGGGGCACCAGTTCTATGATCTCCACAGCTGATCGAGAGTCCTGATGTAGCCAGCAAGTGCACAAATTCCTTAGCTTCTGGGTCATGACTCAGGGCTGTGCATTCAGTTCCCAAGTCTCTAATCAAAACTTGTGATCATAGGCCTCCCCTTCAAGACCCCAGATGGTCCAGTATGGCTACTTTGAGGGTCTTGAGATCCCAGGCTGAATCTGCTCCCAGGGTCCAGTAAGCAGCCTGTGTCTCCTCAGTTAAGAGAGGGGCCACCCTCATACCCCACATGTCCAGTGGCCACTGATAGGTCTCTACTACCTGCTCAAAAGTTGCAAGGAAAGCCTCTGGGTCACCTGCCAGTTCCATCTTGGTGAGGACCCCACCTTCTATCCTTGAAGAACCAGGTGATTTACCGACTTGGGTGGGGGTCCGTCTTGAGTCCAAATGCAGATTCAGAAACTCTTGCGGTTGCCACTGCTGCTGGTGCTTCCTCTGGAACTGCTACTGCTGGAGTTGGAGCTGCTGAAACAGCTGCTGTTATTGCAGCTGCAGCCACTCCAGCCATTTTAGCAGGGCTCATGTGTCCATAGCTGGAGCTGGATTTAGCTTACCTCATTCTCCACCATGTGTAGCAGATTGTCTCTCCTTTAGCCTGTCCCAGGAACCAGCTTCCTCATAAAGGCCAGACAGCTCTTAGTTCCAGTTTCCAGTACATTTGTTTTACATATGAAAAGCTTGTCCCCACAGCAAAACAAAGCAAGCAATATGATAAACAAATGTGCCAATAACAAACAAAAGTAAACCTCTGGTCTTTCCTCAGCTTTTCCTTCAGCATGCCAGCCTCCTCTCCCTTTCCCTCAGCTACCTTACCTGGGAGCTTTTAACTTCCTCTAGGGGCCAGCCAGTCATCCTTGTCAGCTGTCCCAGGGCTCATAGGCAGGCTGGCTATTATTCCCTCTAGCCCCCTGCAGCTGGGCTTCAGCCCCTGACCCATGCACCTTGTTACACACATGTGTATATTTTAAGTAGAGTCCAGTTTTTATTTCAGTAAAATATAATTTATTTAAATCAGATTTAATTTATAAAAAGAAACAACTCATTTTTTTTTGAGGAACAAGAAACTGTCAGTAGAACAGAGTAGCACTTTGTTACGTAGCACTCCCAATACATTATGACTATGACCTTGTGTGCTCATTTTATTCCTGGATCTGTCAAAATCAATTAAACTGCTTGCAGTTAAGCATGGACTTGGGATCAGGAAATTACACAGGTGGATGAGTGTCTTCTTGCAGTTGGTCACTAGTCTGATGCCTTAGATCTAACTTTTGGATCCAACATGCTTCCAAGCCCACTGGGCCTAAGCAGTGTCCAGACACCATCTCTATCATTCTCGTCTTAGGCACGCAGACTCTCTCTCTAGGAGTCTTTGGCATATGGTACCCCATGGCCCAGCTGCCATAGGTTCAAGACCAGTGTTGATCCCTGAACAATCCTCTCCAGTAGCTTTTACATGCTGTTTTCTGGAGCTCCAGCATCTTGGGCACTCCAGTTTATCGTTTAGCACTTCAGAGGCTTGTGACAGATGAAGTAAGAACCTCAGTTTTTCCCAGGAACTTCTTAAACACATATACTCTCAATAGGCTCCTATACACATGCAGGGAGGCTGCTCCAATGCACTGTAATTACTGGACTCCAGCAGGCTCCAGCATCACGTGTATCAGCATCCCCATGATAAAAAATGTTGGCAGGGTGCTTTAAACTAAAGCTCATTTGATGAGATGACTCCCCAGGTGCTTTTAATTAGTGCATCTCTTAGAGCTGGACTAATTGAAGAACCCCCCCCCCCGAGCATGTCTATAAATGCCCTCAGTTTTAGTAAGCTCAGGTTGGGAGTCACAATAGGTATTGGATGACACAAACAAAGTTATTATCAAAACATACTGAAATACAACACGGTTTGTGCAGAATCAGATGACTTATTCTCCAGCCTATCAGGTAGGGCTTTACTTCAGTGCAGATCTTTCTGGTGCATGAAACTAATCCACAACATTTCAATTTGTATAGTGGGTGACCGGAACCTCCAGCTCTGCAAATTCCTTGACATCAGTGGGATTCAACAGGGCTGCAGGTTCTGTCTATATGAATGTACTTGCAGAATCGATTTACAGTGAATGTACTGATGGCTTCACCCTCCTTCTACAATTAATGGATTTTAATTTAGAACTTAGTATATAATGGATGGTGAAAATATGTAAATTCGCAGGGGTGTAGGTTGTAGCCGTGTTGGTCTAAGGACATAGGCAGACAAGGGACTTTGGGTAAATCTGATATCTTTTATTAGATCAACTCAGATAGTTGGCAAAAGTCTGCTTTGCAAGCTTTCGGGTATAAATACCCTTTGTCAGGCAGAGGAAGCATCTGCAGTTGGTCTGTGCTCTTCCTGGATGGAGTAGTAAAGCAGCCAGAGGCCAGTACATATGCAAGAAAGCCAGTCAGTTAAAATGTAAATTGAGGTAGTCAATAGGTGAGAGACAGGTGGCAGGGAGGGGAAGGGGAATGAATGTAGCTCTAGTCAATGGATGAGAGCTGGTGGTGGGTGGGGGAAGAAGGAATGAATATAGCTAGTAAAAAGTAGAGAGATTACCTAGGGAGTCAGATGTTAGGTAGGTTATAATGTGTCATCAATCATTGTCTATACTTAGTCCAGGGCTCATGGTAGAGCTGATATTTTTATTAGACCAAAAAGATTTTTGCAAAAAAAATTCTTTAATTGCAAGCTTTCAAGCACAAACACCCTTCTTCAGGCATCAGAATATCCAGTAGATTGATGAAGTGAAGTTCATAGGCTCATCTGTGAAAGGTGCTTTGTAAATTCACTTTGAGGATTAGAACTGAGAGATTGGAGAGAGAGTGGTTGTCTTGTGAGAAATGTGCCCCCACAAGTAATTGGGCATTCTTGTCTTTGATAGATTTTTGGTTCATTCTGGTTCACAGTTGTTTGGTTTCTCCTACATATTTTCCATCAGGGCATTTAGTGCATTGGGTGAGATATATTACATTTCTGGAGGTGCAGGTGTAAGATCCAGGAATGGTGATGGTTCTGTTGTGGGGTGTAGTAACTGTGGGGGTGGAGATGTGTTGACATGTTTTACGTTTCTTGTCACGGCATGGTCTGGATCCATTTGGTATGTTTTGGAGGGTAGGAAGCTTGCTTCTGGTGATGGGGTTGGTGAGGTTCTGTGCTTATTTAAAGGCTAGGATGGGTGGTTCTGGAAGATCTCTTTAAGAACTGGGTCTCCTTCTAGTATGGGTTGTAATTGTTTGAGGATTATCCATATATGTTCCAGGGAGGGATGATATGTCATAACCAGTGGTGTGTGATTCATGGGGGTTTTTCTTCTGTACAGCAGCAATTCTTCACGTGGTATCTGGATGGCTCTTTCAAAAGTGCAGTCTATCTCTTTGGAGGAGTGTCCTTGCTGAGTTAAGGCCCTTTTGAGATTTGTGAGGTGATGATGACGGGTGTTCTCAGTGCAAATTCAGTGGTACCAGACGGCTTTGGCTGTATATTACAGCTTTCTTGGTGTGTTTAGGCTGATTGCTGGTTCTGTGAAGATTTTTATGTCAGTTCGTGGGTTTCTTGTATATGGTGGTCTGTATTTTACCATTCTGAATAGTGACCATCATGTCTAAAAAGGAAATTTTGGCTTCAGATTTTTCCAGAGATAGTCTGATGGAGGGGTGATACTTGTTGAATTTCTAATATAAATCAATCAGAGGTTGCAGGTTTTCAGTCCAAATGATGAAGATGATATCAATCTATCTTAAGTATAGCAAAGATTTGATGGTGCAGTTCTTGAGGAATTTTTCTTCCAGGTGGCTCGTGAAAAGGTTGGCATAATGTGGGGTCATTTTGGTGCCCATGGTATGGAGGAAGTGTTGGTTATTGAAGGTGAAGGTGTTGTGTGTGTCAATGAAATGTATAAGTTCAGTAATATCTTTGAGTCTGTACTCTGAGTTATAATCTTGCTCTTGTAGATATGTAATCAGGCTTATATATTGCATTAAATCACATTCATTTCTTAATTGGTTAAAAGGAAGAAATACATAATTTTACTTGCATCTTCTGTGTAAAAGAAATGTTAGCACTGCTTATTATCCTTTTATGTTTCTTTTCCAGGAAAATGGAGTCTATACAATAGCAAAACTAATTTTACCGAACAAACAAAAGAAAGCAGTAAAAGCTAATTTATTACAGGTAAATCATTTCCTAATCAGGCATATTCAAAGTTTACCACAGTCTTTGGAATATTTTCCTGAGTTCTTGATATTTTATTGTTCAGTAGCAGCTTTATTCATTACTTTATTAAAAACACATTAAACAAATTGTAGAAATTTGAAGTTTATCAGTATGAACTTCAAAGTCATGCATTGGGAGACCAGTGATAGGGATTTCAGCTACACAACGGGGTCACATAGATTGGAGACATCTGAGGAAGAGAGACTTGGGGGCACTGGTTGATCACAGAATGACCATAACCTACCAGTATGATACAGCTATGAGAGGCTAATGTCTTAGGGTATATTACGTGGAGTTTTTTCAGGAGAGACAAGGAAGTATTGGTGTCTTTGTATAAGACACTAGTAAAACTCCAGTTAGAATATTGCATGCAATTCAAAAAAGATTAACTTAAATTGGAGCAAGTTCAAAGGACGACCATTAAGATGGTTAAAGGAGTGGAGACCTTGTTATAATACAAAATTAAAGGAGTTTGACTTGTTTCATTTAGGAAAATGGAGATTGAGAGTGGATATCATCACTCTTGTAAGTACATTTGTAGAGTTAATAATAGGGAAGATGAAGAGCTTTTTAAGTTGAAAAACAGCACCATCCCAAGATTAATGGCTACAAACAGGTTTTGGGTAAATTTAAATGGAAAATTAGAAGATGACTTCTAACTGTTAGAGGAATGAAGTTTTGGAAGGTTTGCCAAGCAAAATAGTGGGAGCAAAGAACATAAATTACTTTAAGATTGAATTGGCCAAAGTTTACGGAAGGGATAGCTTGAGAAAACAGGAAGTTCTGGCTCAACAATCGGTGGATGTGAAAAGGGAACATTTGTTTGTAGTCCTCAAATTGATGGAAGTGGTGTCAGAGATAATCCCATACCTCAAAGTTTCTAAAAGTTGCCAGCTGGGGCCAGGAAAGATTTCTTTTCCCCTCATGAATGCCACTGGCTTCAAAGAAAGGGGGGCCAGATGCCTTTATCTTTGTCTGAGACGTTTGGGACATTTGCTATTGCTGAGGCTTGGGGTTTTTGACTGACATCATTTAGAAAACAAGATGTTCCTGGCTAGAGGTTCTTGCATTTGCTCTCCGGATCATACGAAACACCAAATTTGGGGGCAGTAAAGAAGGAATTTTTCCTCTAGGTCAGTTTGATATGGATTGCAGGGCAGTTCGGGATGCCTTCCTTTGTAGCAAGGCCATGTTCCTTTTCCTAGGACTTTCTGAGCATATATTAAAGAAGTACTTCCCTGGCATTACAGTAGTGTAAGGCATTGGCTGTAGTCATCTCCCCAAACACATTTTTTTTTTTTTTTTACCTATGGCATATTTTCAAGGATTTGAAGTGACATATTTTGGGGTTCTCTGGGCATGTGAATGTAGGTGACTAGACTTGATGGTCCAGGATCCCTTTTCCAGTCTGATGCTCCTAAATAGGAAACACAGGAAAATAAAAAATAAATCACATGCTTATGAATACATTTTGTTATAATATAAACATAAGGCTGTGTGTATCTCGTGTAAAATAAACAAAAATGGATATTTTGTTGTGATATCCCTCTGCCTAAACTGCCTAATATTGATTCTCCTTTATTGTACCTATGGTTTTCACTGAAAGTCATGACGATTTGATGCAACAATATTGCCTCCATTTCTTTAGAGTTTGAGCATCTTAGTGTGGTCCTCAAATAGCATGGCAAAATATAATGCAGAGTAAGCCAAACTTAAAATGTAGGGTCATATGTCTTCTTTGCAAAAGATTGTACTATAGCAAAGGACTTTTCTCTGAAGGATGGTCCCTGAGCTTATAATCAAATAATGTTTGAATTCACCCAGGCTGAAAGTGACAAATCACTCGACATTTTGTAGCCTTTGTGAAATCTCTTTAGTGTGCTTTTAATTTCTAGTGGGCAGCTGTCTATGGGCACCTATACACACGATGGAGCTCTGCTCTGACACATGCTAATTAGTGCGTTCGAGCAGTTTCCATATCACATGTATTCAGCGTCCCCACATTTCAAAATGGCAGTGGGGGCACTTTAACTGAAGGTTGTTGAACGAATTTTAGTTAAAGTGCTCCTGCCACCATTTTGAAGTGGGGTATGCTGAATACACGTGATGCTGCGGGCGCTTTAAAGCAGCTCTCGGAGCCACTGTAATTAAAGCGCGCCCCCCTCCACCCCGGAGTACATGTAGAAATGCCCTGTGATACTAAGGCTACCTCCCCATTTGTCACCCTGGTTAGCCCTCTTGGTAGAGATTGAAAGAATTCCATTGGTATAAATACCGTACTTCCATCTTTCCCAGAGAAGTCCCTCTAAGTCAAGTGTGAAGTGGTTTGGGAAAACATACACCGCTGATTTGCCTGTTGTAAATGCTCTTGATGGCAGTCAAGTAGCTTGCAAGTGCACTAAAATTTTGTATAACACTTTAATTAAATCAATTTAAACTTTTTGTAGCATTATCCTTTGTA
This sequence comes from Alligator sinensis, assembly GCF_000455745.1. NCBI lineage: Eukaryota > Metazoa > Chordata > Crocodylia > Alligatoridae > Alligator > Alligator sinensis. The sequence continues at coordinate 595,437 of NW_005842022.1, read as the reverse complement.
GAAATTGGAGATGGAGGAAACTTGTATATCTTCTTTTAGAGTTCATAAAATTAAATTTGTGTGTAATGCAGTAGGCACCTGTTTACTATGGTAACAATAAAGCTTTTAATAAGTTTAATTGGTGTTAATGTTAATGCAGTACATCATCAAATGTTACAAAAATGACATTTACAAGAAATGCTAAGTGAGTATATAGTATGAGTTAAATATAAAGGGTAAATTGACAAGAATAAATTCTATTATAGTAGTGCCTTCTGGTGCTATGCTGGCATGAAAAAGAATTACCACTGTATTGCTACATTCAGGTAAACCATATAAAATGTTACTTTCATTGAAATCATCTGCGGCTGCCTGTTGTCTTTTTCTCATAACTGATTTCTATATGTATAAATAGTGGGTCACATTTTATGAATGTTGCCGACATATTTCTTACAATGTGGCCTGCATCTTTATTGCTTTGACCAGTCTTCATTGCTGCTAGTACTTTTTCAATCAAAGTCCTTTATTTGGGAGTAGTTGTGATAATATTACTCATTCTTTCCACATTCAGTCCATATATAAAGTATATAAGGCCATAAATCTGAAGCATTTCAGAGACATCAGTCTGTTAATATCACAGTACTACTGTGAGGAAGGCCTGCTGTATTCCCATTTTATAGACTGGAAATAAACAGAGAGGTAAGGGACTGTTTCAAAATTTTTTTTCTATTCTGTGCTTCAGCCCTCAGATCATCATCTTTTATTAAGGCTTCAAGAAATCTCTAAAAAAGAAAACATTCAGGATGACAGCTGTTGATCTAATCTGGGAGGTTACACTGTACAGAGAAGGCCCTATGATGCTGATTTTTTAATAGAATATTGGAACTGCTAACAAGACAGTTATTTGGGAGTAAGAAAAAGATGCTGCTCTTAAAATAAGACAGTTTCTTGGCAATGTTGGTGATTTCATCCCTTGTCTGCAACATCTCAGATATCTTGTTCCCCTCAAAAATAACACTGAGCTTTGATCATCCTTCAGATATCTTGTTCCCCTCAAAAATAACACTTACCTTTGATCACCCCCCCCAGCCATTAATTTTTTGCAATATGTTGAATGGGTAGTGTAACAGGTGGCAGGGCCCTTCTCAAGATGGCCTGCCTGCCTGTCTCTATGGGGCAGTCCTCCCAGTCTCACCTGCAATGACTTTCCTGTTCTATAGACTGTTGGTATGATGCGGGAGACTGCCCATTACTGCCCCAATGCCAGGGGGCACTATCTGCAGCTACAACTCCCTACACTGCAGCCCATGCCTCGCAGATGGCATCACAGTTCTTAATATCACTGGCCCCACACTGGGCCCCATAATCCTCCAGTCCGAATCCCAAACAGATCCCTCCAATCAGGCAGCCTGCTCCGTTCTCATTCTGGGCTACTTAGCTCCCCGCCCCCCCCCCCCCCCAGACCTTTGGCCACATAGGCCAAAGGTCTTGGAGGCCTCACCTCCAAGACCAATCTGAACCTCAGGCCCTCGGCTCTGGGCGTCCCTCGCGGTGGGCCCCTGGCCCTTTTGACACTTCTAGTCCTGGCCCCAGCATTGACCAGTTGAGGGTGCCTCAAGTCAGGCTTCTTGAGCATCTAGCCCACTTTCTCTCATGAGTCTGCCTTCTCAGCCCTACTATGGGGTTACCCGCCCAGCTGTGGCGGGCTGGAGTTAAGGCAACCCAACCTGCCTTTCACCGGGGTGGTAGCTGGCCTGGCATTTCCTGGGGGCTCCTGCGCTACCAGGAGCCCCACCAGGCCACCCATCCCTGGCAGGGTGCAGTTTTAGGTTGTGCCCAGGACCAAGGGCCTCCTATCCATCCCCATAAGCTCCTGCCCTTACCTCCAGGCTGTTCCTGCTGCAGCTCAGCTAGGTGATGTTTCTGCCTGCCCTGGCAGCAGGGGACTGCAGCCTTTATATACTAGGGCCTCAAAATGGCTGCTGCCATCAGGCAACTGCTAGATGCCTGACCCAGCCCTTAAAGTGGCAGGCACCAACAGTGCCCTGCTACAAGTAGGTATAGTTAGACAGCATTCAAATGAGTTACCTTAAGAAAATATTTATTATCTAAGAGGCTCTGATCTCAGTCCAACTTCCTTTTGTTTATTACGTTTTCATGGGTTTTTTTTTTCTGTAATAATGATTATATAGAAGTTAAATTATTTTTAGAAATCCCTGTAAACTAGATGAAGTTTACTTGTTTGGTTGATCTGATAATTAGAATCATAGAAAATTAGGGTCAGAAGGGACTTCAGGAGGTCATCTATTCCAACTCCCCTATTCAAAGCAGGCCCATCCCCAGCTATATCATCCCAGCCAAGGCTTTGTCTAACCAAGTTTTAAAAACCTCCATGGATGAAGATTCCACAACCTCTCTGGGTAACCTGTTTCAGTGCTTCACTACCCTCCTCACAAGAAAGTTTTCCCTAAAAGCTAAGCTAAACTGCCCTTGCTGCAACTTGAGGCCATTGCTCCTTATTCTGCCATCTGCCAACACTGAGAACAATGTACCTCCATCCTCTCTGGAACCACCCTTCAGGTAGTTGGAAGTTATGCAAATTAAATATTTCATGGAACTTGTTTTATAGAGCTTACAAACAGTAGCATAAGGACAGGTAGCACTCCTTTTTGGAACAACATCCTATGGTTGAAGAAGCCAAAGCCCTGCTGGCGACACCATCTGTGCAGCCATTCATTGCTCTGCAGGATGAGTCCACTCCTGCCTGGGTCCTTTCCCTTGACTAGAAGGACTGAGGAGAACACCACCCGAGCCCCTGTCCCTTTCACCCTTGCACCCAGAGCCCTGTAGTCACTTTTGATCTGCTCAGGGTCACCCCTGGCAATTTAATTGGTGCCCTCATGCATGAGCGGCATAGGGTAGTAGTCAGATGGTTGGATGAATCTTGGCAATCTTTCCATGACATCTTGGATCCAGGCTCTGGGCATGCAGCATACTTCCCAAGACAACAGGCCAGGCCTGCAGATGGATCCCTCTGTCCCCTGCAGAAGGGAGCCTGCAACCACCACCACCCATCATTTCCTCTTGATGGCAACGGTCTCAATCCTTTCAACCTCGGGAAAGCCTGGCCTGGCCTGTTCTACCAACAGAACATTGCTTCTCCTTTTCTGTCACTAGAGCTCTATATCTGTTCTCTAGGCAAACCACTGAAGGTGGTATGAAGACTTCTGCTTACTGCCAGAACTCACAAACTTCCAACTTCCACCTTCTTTGGAGTTCATGTCCTCTTCCTTCTCTAGCGCTTGCTCTGGCAGTCCTTCCTCTGCAGTCCTAGAGGTCTCCTCCAACCTTAAATCAATGAAGTCCTCATGGCAGAGGATGCTTCAGAGCCTTACCACCTCCTCCTGTAGCTCTCTTGCCTGCTTGAGAGTGTGGTACAACCAGGAGGCACTGTTCATATCACAGGCACTCCCCCATCTAGCTGTCACTGGAAGGAACCTGCAAGCTGCAGTCTCCACAGCTCCAAACCAGGACCTGGGTGGAAGCCTTGATAATGAGCGGTTCTACCTTGGGCAGACACTTTACAGGTACAAGCAGAGGAAGACCTCAAAGTAGCTGTGGCTCTGGCATTGCAGTTTCCTCCAGCCATTTATCTGGGTCTCTTAATCCGCCACCTCTCCTCCTTGTCCCTCTTTTCAAGCAGGTCTTCCCTAGCAAAATTCCCTGTAAGCTGACTTGTTCACTGCTTCTTGGTTCTGAAAGATTCCCTTTTCCCTGCTAACCTGCTTGCTCTCATCAAGCTTCCCATGTAGGAAGGTGAGAGAGAATTTCCAGGCAAACTTGTGGATTTCTAAAAGTCATTAGTGGGATGTGTTTCTTTTTTATCTCCTTTTGACATTTTTAGTGCTCTACTTATTGTAAACCGCCCTGAGCCTTTGTTGGAAAGCGTGGCATATACATGGCATAAATAAATAATAACAATACACTCCAGTTTTCATAAAAAAACAGTCCAATTCTGCTCTTTTATCTTTGTGCAACCCCACTGGCTTCAGTGTAGCAATTCCAGGATCATAGAGCAGAATATGACTCCGTCACTAGCTATACACAAATAAAAGAAAATGATTTAAACTCCATGAACCTCAAAGTATAATATTATTCATGTATATATAATTCATCCATAGTTTCAAGAAGGCCTGCCCACATTTGAAGTACAGTATGCATTGAAACAGATGGCTTGTAACCAAAGTGTAGAACTGTTTATTTTTACTTTCATGAAGATAATTACCATGCTAATAGAATGGCCTACTTAGTCACTTTGTAGAAAGGTCAAGACTGTTTGGATCCCATGTTGTTTTATATGCTGTTTTTTAATTTGCCTGAAATTTATGATTAACATAAACATTTTTCTTACCTTAGTGTTATGCTTTTAGAGCCTTGAGGTTTCTCTTCAGTATGGAAAGAAATAGACATCTTTTTAAAAGGTATGGAAATGAAATATTTCATGGAATTTGTTTTATAGAGCTTACAAACAGTAGCATAAGGACAGGTGGGTGAGCAGGGCATAAGGCCTAGGTGCTGCTTAATGGCAGGGAGGAGGGGAGATGCCAGTGACTTTAAGTAGTGTTTACCTATGCATTTGATGCATCATATAAACAGAATTTTACAGCTATATACCCTTTCATTTTACTTTTGTTTTAATAAATCAGACCTAGCCAGCTTTCGTTGGTCTGCTAGGGGTCCAGTTTAAAAAATGTGTCGAGGATATTGGCTAGACAGGTGAGAAGTTGTGACTGACTCTTCTCCATCCTTCTTTTTCCAACACACTTTTTCTTCATTTCCATCCTTGCCATCCCTTATCCTGTCTTTATCTGTTTAAAAAGACAGACAAACATCAACCAAAAAAACAACCATAAATGCTTAGCCTAATTTTCACTGTGTTCATTGATTTGTATGTTGTATTCCTGCCTCCCATCCTCAGGGGCCTGGCAGATATTACATTTATCACATGATATGGCCATTCTATGATGTAATAAAATGGCAAGCAAACAATAAAGATGTTCCACAGCCACCCCTTGCCTGATTCTTACAGTCAGCCAATCATCCAGATTGATCAAAGGGAGCCCTAATCCCCCTAGCACCACTTGGGGTGGCGAGGAACAATGGTAATAAGCTGATGGAGAATAGGTTTAGGTTAGAGATCAGGAGGCAATATTTTACAGTTAGGGTGGCCAGAACCTGGAACCAACTTTCTAGGGAAGTGGTCCTCGCCCCTACCTTGGGTAAATTCAAAAAGAGGTTAGATGAACACCTGTCCGGGGTCTTGTGACCCCAGCATTCATTCCTGCCTGTGGCAGGGGGTCAGGCTAGATGATCTGTTCAGGTCCCTCCTGACCCTAGCTACTATGAAACTATAAGCCCTGATATCTGGGATGCTGCTGCCTTGTCTGTTGAAAGGGGCACTGGGCTGCCTGTCAAGTTGCTGACATGCTGGGAGCCTGACACGCATAGCTGGGGATTGGGTAGCTTACCTAGCCTGGCATGCATGTCAAGCATGGCAAGATGTATGATTTTTGGGATTGGGTATTGGTTAAAAATAATTTATTACATTATTTAGGAATAAGCAATAGCAGCAAATAATTATAAACTATGAATAATTTAATTTTAAAATTATTTAAAAATCTCTCTTGTGGACACAATATTCTGTTATAAACCTCAGTTTAAAAAATATACAACTATTAAATCTTCGTAGACTCTTCCCTACTGATTTGTTTGAGATCTTCATTGATATTGGACATTACGTTCGCGATATCAGTGCTTATGAAGAGCTAGTATCAAAGCTCAATTCATTACTGGTAAGTACAATCACAATTTTTTCATAAAATTAAGAAATGCCTACTCTTTGCAATATACACACATGTAGATAGTTAAAATATTGCATTTGTGTTTTTTTAATTTAAAACCAGGAGGAGGAATTGAAGCAAATTGCTGAAAGTATTGAAAGCATTAATCAGAACAAAGCACCTACAAAATACATAGGCAATTATGCAATTTTAGATCATCTTGGCAGTGGAGCTTTTGGAAGTGTTTATAAGGTAAACTTAGCCTTTTGATTAAAAAAAAAAAAAAAATTTCTATTTACAGGCTGGTGGTGTTTTTTGCTTCCATTATAAGCATTAGTATTCTTGCTGGACACTATTTGTATGTGTAAAAAGGACCAATACATTTCTCAGGTCTTCATTGCTGCATTTTTCCTTTAAATTACTTCTCACAGTTAGCAGTTTTGCCTGCTACAAAATGTGAGAAATCTGTATAAAGCTCAGGGATTCGTAGCCCTGTTTTTGCAAAGCCTCACAGAGAGCATCTCTGATGTTCCTTAAAACATCTAGGCAAGCCCTGAAGGATACTGCCATCTCTACCACAGGGTCCACCACTTTTTGATCACACAGTAAAAAGAGATACGGATCTAATTTATGTAATGGAACCAAAACATGTCTCCTTATATAATAACTTCATATCCACAGTTATTTTTTTTTTTTGCCTTTGTTGTTTGATTTTTACAGTTTTACCCTTCTCCTTAGGTTAGAAAACATAGTGGCCAAAATCTTCTAGCAATGAAAGAAGTCAATTTACATAACCCAGCATTTGGAAAGGATAAAAAAGACAGAGAGAGCAGTGTAAAGAACATTGTCTCTGAATTAACCATCATTAGAGAACAGGTGAGTCTCATAAATCCTACCTTCATGTGGGGACGTCCTCTAAAAATTTCTCACCAGCACTAAAAATAGCTCATCTGAATTGTTTTCTGTACTGGGAGCACTACTGGTTGTTACTGGTAGTATTTTTGTTTTGTAAAAAACACCAGCAGTCTAACTATTCTGACAGCTTCTATCATGCAGCTCAGCCTATATTACCAGCAGCATAAATAGGGATTTAGAACTAGATCTTAGTCAGAAAAAGTTCTTCCTTGTGATTAAAATTATGTTCATGTCCCCATTTTAGTTGTAATTTGAAATTAAAAATCTGATTCACTGTTGGCTTTTCTCTTTGAACCAGTGGCATAAAGTGCAGGCTTGGTCTTAACCTTCTTTTCCAGTTTGGAACCATGTTGTTCATTCACTCTGTTCCTGGTAGCTCTAAGGAGAGAAAATATACTGGTGACAGTCATATTCGCAAAACACCTTCTCCCATAATGCAGCTTCAGAAGAAAGCATAAAAATAGCTCAGCCTTTTTTCTGTACACTCCTAGAGTTCACAGCCTGTGTTTTTAGGAAGTCCTTTTACTCTCAGTACAGACAGAAAAGATAAATCTTTTTGCTTTGACTCTGCAAAGGTGCTTAAGACTAGAGAACAATCTACTCCTAAATATTTATTAAATTGAAGTAGTTGTAATCAGTATGAACACAGTAATTTTTTAATGCAAAGTCATTTTTGAAACTTTAAAAAATATTTGCTCTTCATACCTTGGTATCTGCCCCAATTTATAGATCAGTGTATAAAAATGTGCTCTCTGTCTGACACTAATTCTAAATTATTTTTCTTATTGTAGCTTTATCATCCCAATGTTGTACGATATTACAGAACTTTCCTAGAAAGTAAGTATGTCTTAGTAGGCTACCATGTTGTATATAATGAAAGAATTGTAACATATACATGTCTCAAAACAGTCGGGTATATCTAACTCAAACAGTAGACACTAACTTTCTCTTAGGGATAGTGCTATGGTTCTGATAGCCTTAGACTGCTTTAAGAACTGAAATAATTAGATTATTATTTACATTTATTGCTATAGCAATAGTACCACAGTCTGCGTGGCATTGTCCAAACACAGAAACATTATCCAAACATGTTTGAAACTTAATATGAATGGTAAATGGGCCATAATTTGTTAATTTCATGGGTTTTCCCCATATGTATAACTGTTCTTTAATCTAACAGTTAGCTAGATTAATTTCCTGTAGTTGTAGAAAGCATGGCTCTTTAGAAGGATTTGAATAATAAGCAAGAATTATAATATAAAATCTATTTGCTCACACAAATACGTTAGTAGAGTACTCAAATAGCAATTGAATTTGTATATTTAGAATAAAATAATGTTCTGTATTCAGATATCTTCTATATAATATTCTTTTGCTATTGCCCTTTTACTTTGTTGTGCATAGATGACAGGTTGTACATAGTAATGGAGCTCATAGAGGGGGTACCACTAGGAGAACACTTTCGTTCTTTGAAGGAGAAGCAGCAGCAGTTCACAGAAGAGAGAATATGGAATATATTTATACAAGTAAGGATCTACATTTTGTTTTATGACCTTCCTTTATGTAATTTGTAGAAGAGCTTATATATGTTAGGCTACTAACCTGACAAAATAATCCTCACTGTGCTGAAACAGTACTGTCATATGAATGCTATTGTGAGTGACTTTGAGTAGTTGCTAAAGTTCCTAATGTGCTTTCCTTGTTTGATGTTTGTTTTAAAGCTGTGTTTAGCTCTTCGTTATTTGCACAAAGAAAAGAGGATTGTCCATAGAGATCTCACTCCCAACAACATCATGCTGGGGGACAAAGACAAAGTAACAATTAGTAAGTAGATTTTTTACAAACACTGAGTTTTAGCCCAATGTACTTTGGTCACCACACTTCAAAACCAGTGGACTCTTAGTGAATGAATTCAGAAGCATACAGTAGTGTAAACCAGTTAGTAAGGTTACCAATTATTGGTTATTACTAACAGATTTCATCAGCTGTGACTATATTACACATGTATTTACTTGATATTGCTGACCAGACAATGCAGCCTTTATTAAAAAAATACTTAGGATGATGATACTTCATGGCCTGCTCCCATTGAAGTTAACAAGAATAGGAAGATAGACAATCACTTCAGGTACATGTACCAAGGTGCCAGAAAACATACAAAGCTAACATTCTATTCCATGGGTCTCATGCAATTGTAAATTACCCATCAATTAGCTTTCTTTAAACCACGTTATCTTATTTCACTTGTAGGAACATTCAGGAGTCTTTTCTGGTCAGTCTGTCATACAGTTTTCCTGTATGACATGCACTCACACTTAGAGACTTTACTTTTAGTGCTCAGATGCAATCCTTGGCACCGGGTACTGCAGTACTTCTTCTGAATGTGGTTACAGCCTGTGTAAATCACTAGATTTTAAGGCATCCCATTAAGCAAGAGGAAAGAGTCACAAATTGGAACACATAAGGAACTAGGACTGGTTGCCAGAAAAGATGGGTGCTGATGAACACCAGGAAAGGAAAGGACTACATCCCTTCTCTAGTTAACAGTACAATTATCCTGCAATACCCTCTTGTGATGAGAACTCCTCATCTCATTCCAATTCTTTTAACCAAAGGTTTCAAGATCTACTTGCACCCAGATCTCCCATTTTTCGTCTTAGTGCTCACTCTTGGGAGTGATGTTGATACCTAAATAATGCCCTATAATGCTATATATACTGGATACCCATGTTTCCCATCACCCAAAAATGGAGGCAGGAGAAACAAGCACAGTTTCAGAATTGGACTCGAAAGCAAAATTTGAGCACACAAAAATATTTCAAAGAACTACAAGGTTTTAATTCCAATGACTGAATTAATGCAATGTGGAATATTCAGATAGGTTACCAATGCAGTTCGCACACTGTAACTAAAAGCCCATGATAGTCAAAATTGGTCTCGTTCACTGATTAAGTTGCTGAAACAATGACAGAATTTGAGCAATGGAAAATAGCTACTTGCTTTAAAAAAGCTACCTGCACATACAAATACAGCATTCTACTCTGAGATTAAAACGTTGTAGTAACATTTAAGTTATGGGTATATGAACAATTTACAGTGGGGCAAAATGGAGCTGTTTTTTATTGCACAGCAGTCACTCCACAGTAACTGCCTATGCACACATTTTTATCTCCCGCCAAGTGGAATTTAAATGCCAATAGCTTAGTCCTCAATAAAAGAGCAATAAATGACCATGTTTTAGCTTCCAGTGACTACAAGTGAAGAGTGTATACTGGCAGTTACCTCAGAACATCTGCTGCATGGAAAAGCCCAGCCCTTTTTTGTGTCCCATGGTAAACTGTTTGTATTTTCATATTGTTAATGTCAGTTATATAAACTAACTAATTTGTGTACCATTTGATTTAATGATTACATCTAATATGCTAAAATGATTGACCTTTAATAATCATATCATATCAGAAGTTTTGACTGGGATTGGCCACTGAATTATGAAAAATACACATTCATAAAAAAAAATTCTAACAAAAATCCTGAGTATAGCCAGAGAGCATAACAACAAACTACCACTGAGGGGCACTCTTGCCTTGATCTTGCTGCTTTGCCTAGCTACCTGTTTACTTACAGAGGTGCAGAATAATTTTCAAACACGTTCCCCAAATGGTACTAGAAAAGCATTTAAATTTGTGTCACAAATTTACAGATATATGAAAAACCAGGGATATGGAAATCTACTTAAGGCTCTGTTTTGTGCTCTTGCAAGAGACTCTTGCAGCATTTGAACACTGTTTTAGTCTACCTAGTCCAGAAAATAATAATATGTATTAATACACGTGTGGTGGAGGAGGGGAAACTGAAGGGCTTTTCTCCATTATTTCTCAGTGTCACCATAACTTATTTCATGACCCTAATAGTCCTCTTAATAATAGTGAAAATGTTCGCTATCAGTAAATTGATATGGAATCCCACATAATCCTTACAGCCCATACATATCAAGGACTGGATTACTTAATAGTTTTCATAGAGACAGGATACTAGATATTTGTGGAAGAGGCTGATTATTTACTTGACAAATTGAAAAGGATCCCTGTACAGTGAGATATGTAAGGTCTAACATAGGTGAATATTCATGTACAAGCTCTGGAAGTTCTTAAAACCTCATTCTGCAACATGTTTAACACAGGGACAGATTTTATGAATCCAAACCTAAATAAAATAAAATAAAACAATTCTGTTCCACATGCCTAATCACCAGGGATCCTAGTTTTCTCTGTTTAAAAATCCCAAGTTCTTTGATAAAAAACCTCAAATTCTCTGATTTAAAAAACCCACATTTTTCCATTTTTAAAATGAAACACAACTGTATATATAGCTGTCAGTTGAACACAATTTTTAATATATTTACTGTCACAACCCAAAGGTGTGATTTTGTTTTGTGTGTGCTTTGGCACCACTGAATTATTTTCCCGCCAATTTGTAGCTTTCTTTGCAGTGTGCATTTCTTCTTTGCAGCACAGAAATGCACTTTGCAAAGAGTTCCCGCCATTTGTATTATAATTCGAGCCCCATTATTGGCTTGCGTGAAATTATTCACGGCTAGCAATTGGCTTGCTAGCCGTATAAAAGGCTTGAGTGGTTTCCGCCCAAGCTGGAGGACTCCACGAACACCAGGAGGAGGAGACTTCACGCTGTGTGAAGATCTCTAAGCGCTGCGGAGCCTATCTGACCCAGTGCATTTCAAGCAGGCAACAGGGGTCGCACCAGCCTCTCGCCCCCCCCCGTCGCCGTTCTCAATCCTCGATGTATCCCTCTCCCTGCACGCAAAAGGATCCACGGAGCCTCGACAACTCCGTGGGAGTGATCCGAATATTGTCTAAGTCCTCAAACGAGGATTCAAGCGGAGCTGTGCCTGGGAAACTGTCCAGCCTACACCGCGACCATCTTCGGTGTAAGTAAACAATCTTGAATCAACCATTAAGCGTCCATGCCTAATTCTAGCATGTCGCCTGTTTTCTCTGACCCAGCGTGCCCGGGCTGCTGGCCACAGCCCGCGCGGCGCGAAAAAGGACCCGGATCACTCCCGGCCCGCACATTTACAATTTTGAATCAGTTTGGAAGCCTAACCGTGCCTCAGTCATTATAATAAAATAAATTCTAAATACCTATATATTTTGGCATTTGAATTTGTTTTTTTATCATGGAAAATCAGAACTCCCCCTGGACCCACATCCTGGTAAGTGAAGGGGGCAACTGCGGCTGCCCCCTTCCCCCTGCTGCTTTGTGACTCTGAGCAGCCAGTGCCCTGCCCCTGCCCCTGCTGTTGCCCCTCACTCCCAAACAGCGCCCTCAGCCCTGCCGGTGCTCCTCACTCCTGAACCACAGCTCCCTGACCCTGCTAGTGTCCCTCGGTCTTGACCCACAGCCTCCTGGCCCTGCTGGTACCCCTCACTCCCAACCCACAGTCCCCCTGGCTCTTCCGGTGCCCCTCACTCCTGACCCACAGGCCCCTGGCTACACTGGTGCCCCTCACTACTGACCCACAGCCCCCTGGCCCTGCCAGTGCCTCTCACTCCCAACCTACTACCCCCGGCTCCCAGGACACTGTCCCCCTGTGTGTGGGGGGAAAATGGGGTGTGTGGGAGGAAGGGGGGTGTGGGCACAGGTGATGCAGCAGGGGGTGGAGAGAGCACAGGCTATAAGTTGGGTGCATGTGGGGGGCACATGCCCCCCCCCCCCCCCCCAGATTTCTGCACCCATAACTGGGTGCAGGTCTTTAGCCAGGCTGAACCAACTCTGGGCAGGAGCTGCCTTTGGAGCCCAGTGGGC
>NW_005842022.1:581812-582870 GCF_000455745.1 Alligator sinensis | reverse complement strand
GTGCCACCATGGCTGCCAAGGTGAGGTGCCCCCTGCCCGTCAATCAGTGAACAATACAACTCTGTGTTGTTGCCACTGCTATGCCTCACTTTGGCAGCCATGGCAGCACAGCACTCCCTCCCGTGCCAGGTCCTCCTTGCTGGGCCATGGAGGTGGTACCTGCCCAGAATTGGTCCAGTCTGGCTGCGGCCCTGCACCCTGCTGTGGGTCCAGAAATCTGGGGCAGCATGTCCCCCCACCACTCCCCCACCTCTCCCATCCACTGCCTGTGCCCCCCACCCTCCCACTGCATTACATGTGCTCCCACAGCCCCACAGCCATGTCACCTGTGTTTGCCCAAATCACCTGTGCCCTCCCCACCTGCCCCCATAGACTTACCTGGAGGGAGCTGCAAGGGCTGCTCTCCACCACCCTGCCTGGGTGCCACATGTATGTGTGCATGTGCACATGCATGTGGCACCTCCTGACCCCTGCATTCTGCTCCCCCCCCAGCCCCAAGCGGGGAAGGGGCATGGGGGGGCAGGGATGGGGCAGAGGCAGGGGCAGGGCTAGGTGCTGCCAAGGTGGGGTGGGTGGGAGGCCCCATAACCCCAGCTCCTGGTGGGGGAGGTGGCTCCTGTGACTGCTTGCATCCTGGGAGAGAACAGATCTGCACGGGGTGGGGCGGGCTTTAACCAGGGCTGTGCGGGGCTCTTCTTGGTGGGGCCTGTGCTTGGAGTGGGTGCTGGCAGTGCTGGGATGATGCTACATCCATCCCAAATTTCACTGCTGCTCTGCTCCCAGCACCACCAGCTGCTCAGCACAGCCCTAGCTCTTCCTGGCACGTGGGTGGAGGTGGGGTGTTGAATCAGGGCTGCACCAGGTAGCTGGTGGTGGCAGTACTGGGAGTGGAGCAGAGGCAAAATTTGGGGTGGATGCAGCATCCTCCCAGCACTGCCAGTGCCTGTTCTGAGCCCAGCCCCTGCCAAGAAGAGCCCCATGCAGCCCTGGCTGCAGCCCACCCCTCCCTGCCCCACCCAGCACAGATCTGGGAGCCTCCCGGAGTGCAAGCAGCGGTG
>NW_005842022.1:563955-581539 GCF_000455745.1 Alligator sinensis | reverse complement strand
TCCCTACACATCAGGGTTGGGGCTGGTTGTTCCCTCCCCTCTCCAGCTTCAGGGCTGTCCTGTCTCTACCCCCACGCCCTATACATCCAGATTGTGATTGTGCCTCTCCCTATTCCCCTGGGTGGCTGGATCAGTATCAAGCTGTGCACCCACTGTGGTTAAATCAGGTCCCTACCACACCGGCCCTATGTGCCAGGTTGAGCCCGCCAGCTGGATCCAGCCTGTGGACAGACCTGGTACTGCACATCCAGCCCACAGGGTGAAAAGGTTGGGCACCACTGCTCTAAATGAAAAGAATGATATATTCTCTAAGGTGTGGTAGTAATGGTGTTAAAATGTTCAGATGAAGCTTAATTTCACGATGTGTTTTTATGGTTAGTACAATTACAATGGTCTCCCTTTATGGTCCTTCTCACTTAACCCTTAATAGTCTGGTCCTGGGCGTATAGGTTTCTGTTCGTTTATAGGGCCTAATCTTGCTAGCATCTGCCTTTATCATAAAGCTTGCTGACATGAATTATACCTACTGAAGTTCATAGTACTATTCATGATAATAAGCATTATGCTTGGAAATAAAGTGTTTTGTAGGAGATAATGAATCAGGTTTATGAATTGTCATTGAAAAATATTTTACTAAATAATTCACAGTATTAATGTCAGGATTTGGGGGCTGCTCAGACCAGGGTGAATAGAAAAAGAGTGATTTTTATATTCTAAAAAAATTAGGGAGGAATAACAATGAAATAATAGAACTGTATAATAATGGGTCAATATTCTTATGTCCCAGTTTCATTCATTAATGAAATGCCAATCAGTACATGTTCTTTGCTAAAATAATTAGATATGTATTTCATATCAAATTATAGCAAAAGAGCTATTTTTATTATTTATTATTTGTACTACTGCAGCACTCAAAGATCTCAGACTGAGTCAGGTCTTATTGAGCTGGGTGCTATATAGATACAACTCTAATGCTGAAAACAATCACATATGCTTAATGTAATGCATAACATCAATTCTGTGGAAAAGAGTGAAAGAATTAAAAACAAAGTTTGCACTATTCAGGTAGCTTGGTAGAAACAGGACCTAGATATTTAAGATATATGCCAATGATACTTATGATACATGGTTTTTATGGATATGTTTTTTATAATGGTATATTCTTAGAATATAATTCTAAGATATTTGGGTAGACCAATTCTGTATTCACAAATACAACTTAGTGAATCAGTTGCAGTAGAAATATAGACATATAATCGTAGAATAATAGAATCATAGAAAATTTGGGTTGGAAGGGACCTCAGGAGGTCATCTAGTCCAACCCTCTACTCAAAGTAAGATGATTCCTAACTATATAATCCCAGTCAAGGCTTTGTCTAGCTGAGTCTTAAAAAACTCCAAGGATGGAGATTCCATAGTTTTTTTTGGGTAACCTGTTCCACTACTTTACTACCCTCTTAGTGAAAAAGTTTTTCCTAATATCTAACCTAAGTTTCCCATGCCGCGACTTGAAACCATTGCTCCTTCTTCTGCCATCCACCACTACTGAGAACAGTCTGGCTCCATCCTCTTTGGAACAGTCTAGCTTCCTTCAGCTCCCTTCATAGTAGAAGGCTGCTATGAAATCCCCTCAGTCTTCTCTTCTCCAGACTAAATAAACTCAGTTCCCTCCACCTCTCCTCATAAGTCATGTGCTCCAGCCCCCTAATAATTTCATTGCCCTCCGCTGGACTCTCTCCAATTTGTCCACATCCTTTCTGTAGTGGGGAACCCAAAATTGGACACAGTACTCCAGATGTGTCCCCACTAGTGCCAAATAGAGGGGAAGAATCACTTCCCTCAATCTCCTGGTAACTCTCCTACTAAGGCAGCTCAGTGTGCCATTAGCCTTCTTGGCAACAAGGGCAAGGACACACTGTTAGCTCATATTCAGCTTATTGTCTACTGTAACCATCACTTCCTTTTTAGCAGAGCTTAGCCGATAGGTCCCCAGCCCATACCTGTGCATGGAATTATTCCATCCTAAGTGCAGGACTTTGCACTTTCCTTATTGAAACTCATGAGATTTCTTTTGTTTCAATCTTCTAATTTGTCTAGATCTTTCTGAATCCTAGCCCTACTCTCCAGTGTATCTACTACCCCCCACCCCCCCGCGCTTGGTGTCACCTGGTGTTTCTGAGGTTGCACTCCATCCTATTTTCCAGGTTATTGATGAACATATTACACACAGTCGGCCCTATGACCAACCCTAGGGGTACTCCATTAGATTCCAGCTGCCAGCTAGACATTGAACCATTGATTGAGCCCAATGATCCAGCCAGTTTGCTGTCGACCTTACACTTCATTCATCCTACCCATACTTCCTTAGCTTGCTTGCAAGAATGTTGTGGGGTACCATAGCAAAAGCCTTGCTAAAGTCAAGGTGTGCCATGTCCAGTGTTCTCCCCACATCCACAGAGCCAGTCATCTCATAGAAGGCAATCAGGTTGGTCAGGCATAACTTGTCCTTAGTGAATCCATGCTGTCTGTTCCCAATCACCTTCTTCTCCTCCAAGAGCATGGAAATGGATTAATTGAGGACCTGCTTCATGATTTTTCCAGGGACTGAGGTGAGGCTGACTGGTCTGTTGTTCCCTGGATCCTCCTTCATTTTTTTAAAGATGGGCACTACATTTACCCTTTACGAATAATCCGGGACCTCTCGCACTCACCACAAATTTACAAAGATAATGGCCAGTGGCTGTACAGTCACATTGGTCTACTCCCTCAGCACCCTTGGGTACAGTGAGTCCAGCCCCATACACTTGTACACATCCAGCTTTTCTAAATAGTCCCTAACCTATTCTTTTGCCACTGTTGGCTGCTCACCTCCTTCCCAAACTGTGCTGCCAGGTGCAGTAGTCTGAGAACTGACCTTGCCTGTGAAGACTAAGGTGAAAAGGCATGGAGTACTTCAGCCTTTTCTGCGCCATCTGTCACTAGGTTGCCTCCCCCATTCAGTAAGGGACACACCCTTTCCCTGATCTTCCTGTTACTTATATATTTAGACCAGTATAGTGGTATATTTATTTAGACTGTTGTATTGGTTTTTGTATAATTCATAGGCTTCAAGGGATCTCAGGTAGTCATGTAGTCTAACATCCTACTCAAGACAGAATCAGTGCTGTCTAAAGCATCTCATCTAAATGTCTGTCTAACCTTAAAAATTTCCAAGGATGAAAATTGAACAGCCTCACTTGGTGACCTGTTCTAGTGCTAACCATCCTCACAGTTGGGTAATTCTTCCTAATAGTCAACCTACATTTCCCTCCTTGCCGTTCAAAACCATTACAGGCAACCCCTGGTTAATGCTGTTTTGCTTAGCACTATTTCGCTATACTGCTCATTTTAAATTGATACCTGATTTCACTTAGCACTCAGTTAGTTTTGTTATAACATTTTCAGTCGCCATCTTGGGTCATTAAAAACATTTGTGGTTGCCATCTTGGGTCGTCAAAAACTTCTGCTTTCACTTAATGCTCCTTTTTTCAGGAACCAATTAAGAGCACTAAGTGGGGGTTAGTCTTTGTCTTGTCCCTTGTAGCCAAAGGTAACAGTCGCTATCATCTTTATAAACATCTAGACCTCTAGCCACCTTTGCTTCTTTCTTCTGGACTCTTTCCAATTTTCATACATCTTTCTTGACCTATGGTGTACAAAACTAAACATAATACTCCAGGTATTATTTTTATTAGGGATAATATGCCACTCCAGGTGGCATAATACCTCAGCAGTGCCATATGAAGTGGAAGAATCACTTTCCTTAACTTGTAGGTAACATTGCTGTTAATACAAGCAAATATGCTATTGGGGGTTTTTTTGTAAGAAGAACACAGTTTTGACTTATTCTTAGGTTATGGTCTGCTATAACCCAGGTCCTTTTCTGCAGTATTGAAGCCTAGCCAGTCATTTTCCAGTGAGTCCATTGTCAGGAATGTCTCTAAAACAAACTGAAAACACTTCATAAGTGTGTTTCTTTATGATGGGTAAATCACACAGACAGGATAGATTTTAGGAGGTCTGTTATTTGGATTAGATTCAACCTCCAAAGTGTCTCTGCACCAGGCAGCTGTTTTCCTGTACTCTTTCCACTTGTACTTTCCTGTTCTCTCTCCATACCACCCTTCACATGAGCTGCCTTCTGTTTGTGTCTGAAAAAGAGAGGGGCTACAAACTTTAGAAGTCTTCAGAAGGTGGTTGGCTCATGTTTTCTACTTTTCTTGACCTTACCCCCAGTATTTTCTTAGTCTCATTAGAGGATATAGTCCATTTCAGATTTTCTAAGGGAAAGGGACCAGCTTATATATCTTTCCTCCCTTATTTTTTTTTTCATGAATTAAGTTCTTAGTGATAGGTGGTCTGCTGATCTTGATCATTGATCTTGCAGAGGAGAACCTGGTACATTGCTTTTGTTCTCGTTGCTATTATCCAGCCTTATATATGCTCCGTATCTTGCTATATCCTATTTGAAAACTAGATAAGGAGGACCAGCCGGAAAATAGCCTTCCTTTCTTACAACTGGGACCATGAAAAAGGCATCCTAGTCCCATGTGAATGAAGAGCAGCAAGTGTTTAGGAATGGATTAAATAATTGTTCTAACCTGAATAGAATTGAAACTCATTCAACTGAGTTTCACTGAATGGAAACGCTCGTTGATGGATTTGATAATTCAGTTCATTCCCTTTCAACTTCCTTGTGAAAGTAGCAATGCTTTTCACGCTTTTTATAGATTTTAGGTTACCTCACACAGTAATTTCATTATGAAATAAAATTATCTTGAGAAATGCTTAGCTGTAGAGATGGCTGTATGATAAAAATGTTGCAACCAGAATCTCAATTTTTATATCTTTTTAATATATAGAATTAGTTCACTAGATAAAGTCTCTAGGTAACAAAAAGCCAAAAAAAATATCAGTACAAGAAAAAGACAGTAGCTAACCTTAAACACACCCATAATGCAATTGCTTAGAATGAAATATTTTTTCATGTAAGTATTATGAATATTTAAGAAGTCCCTTTATAAGAATTAATATGTTTATTTTAGTGTTCCTGGGTTGTTTTCCTCATAACCTTTTCTTGCTAACTGCTTCTTTGTAATATCTAATGTATATGCTACTTTTTGAAGCTGTTTTATTTTGTGGACATTTTTAACACTTACTATGCTCCACTGAAAATAATGCAAACATACAGTAAACCACCATTTCACAGGTGTAGGAGGCAGCCCTAGACTACAAAAGATTCTGCCTTAGCTAATTTCATTGTAATTCTTCCTCTCTATATATGAGTGCTATTGGTTACATGGTTATTTGGTTTCCAACTTCATTCATTGTTTTGATTATTTTATAACATTAAAATATTACTGAGTTTCCTTGATTCAAAAAAGATATACACTAATAAAGGGAGAAACTAAGGGTAAGTGTTCATGGTATGACATTTATTCAAGTATCATAATACCTTAGAGGAAGATGCCTATATTGGGTAAGACATTACTGTAGAAGTTACAAGTCTAATCATAACATGTAAAAGTTCTTCCAATGGTTCAAAGCTTATTAGCACTTTTTTTTAGTCTCTGAATAATCTTAAAAATAACTGTTTTTGTAGAAGTATGCCAAGTTTCCTGCCATTAAATAAATTAGCTGCCACTTATTTAGGTTTCAGAGACACAAAGCACTAACAAACTATTACCATAGAAAGCTTGTTTTACAAAAAATATCTACTAGACACAAATATACAAACTGTTCTGCTCATCTTACATGGTGTCATATATTGTGACAGCATAGCAAGTTGTTATATCTGAGTGTAATGTAAAGTGAATATTTATAAAAACAAAGTTCTGTAGATTAACTTGAAAATTATTTTAATTCCAAAAATATATTTCCTGTTGAAGTTTCCAGAGTCTTGAATAAATAGACTGGTCCTTTTCTTCCTTTTCAAACAGGTAGATAGTTCCTTCCACTGGCTTCATTAAAGCTTCAAGATCATTTTCTCATGGGAATCATTTACACAGTGACACTTCATTTCTCTTTCAACCTTATATAAAAAAAAATTTGCTAAGGGACATGAAACTGTGAAACTATGTTTACTCTGCTTTTTCAGCGAGTGAGCTGTAGAATCCAGGTCCTGCCTCATGTTCTTCACCTTATTGATTATTATTGTTCTGGTTGGATGTAGCTGTAGGAGGTCAAGGTTATGTAGAAAGAGCATTTTTTCAGGCAAATAGAGGTATGAGTATTAGGAAAGTGGGTTCTCCATCTAGATGGGAGTAGTACAGAGAGCAGATTACTGAGGTGATGAAGCATGAGTCACAATAAGCACATGGTCTGCTTTGAAGCTTTTTCTGCTAAGAGATGTGATCTTGGAGCTAGACATCTGGCAACAGGGCACTGGAACGAACACCTTTTTGTTCCCAGGTGTGGCCCACTCCTCCCAGGTCTGAGAGAGAGCCAAGCAGAACAGTAATATTTAACAGCTTTCCACATGATAGAACCATTCTACTCATGCTTGCTAGCAATATAACTGAATGAGGAAATGAAGTTTGTTTGCAATCCTTGGTTCAGCTTTTCTAAAATAATAATAATAATAATATGACTAAAAATCTAATCTAATCCAGGAATCCTGGTTTTCTCTGATAAAAAAAATACAAATTTTCTGACACAAAAATTGTAAATTCTCTAGTAAAACCCCCCCAAATACATTATTAAAATTAAAAACCTCCCACAGCCCTCCACAGCCCCGCTGGTGCCCTCACCACCCCCTATTCCTCCCCCAGCCCTGCTGGTGCCCCTCACTCGCCCCCACAACAGCCCCCCAACCCTACTCGTGCCTCTAGCTCCCCACCCACAGCTCCTGCCCTCCAGCCCTGCCAAGGGGCCCCCAGCTGCCAGAGCTATGGGGCCAGGGACCCAAGTCTGCAGCTCCCTGCCCCCAACAGCAGGCAGCTGCAGCAGAAGCAGCGTGGAGCCAGCTCTCCCAATGCTGCTGCCTGCTCGGGTGGAGGCGGGACCAACTCCTGGCTTCCCCCCAGCCCTGCCAGCAACCCCAGCCATGGTCCACAACCCCTCAGCCCTGCCAGAGGGCCCCCAGCAAGCTCCACTTACCTCACAGGCTCCAGGAGTGAAGAGTGAGGCTGAGCTGAGCCTAGCAGTGGCAGGCTGAGAGCCTCAGACCCCACCCCTCCCTCTCCCCCTCCCCCTCCCCCTTCTCCTGTGGGCAGGGCTGGGGTTTCCTGCCCTGCTTGCAAACAGCTCTTGCAGGCTGGAGCTCAACCAGGTGGTGTCACCTATACACACAATCATGCTTCCTGCTATGCCACACATGCATGGCAAGAGGTGTGATTGTGGAATCGTGCATCAGATCCCATAGTGCCTTATTGTTGGTGCAGGGGGGGATGGGACTGTGATCCTGGGCTCCCCCTTCACTATCAAGTAGCAAGCTCCCAGCGGCTGGGAGCCCAATCATCTGATCCTCCACAGAAGTATATGGTGCATCCCCACATCTGGGAAGGATCAACTAATGAGGCCTCCAGCCACTGGGGAGCACCTGGCCACATGTTCAATTAGTGACATGATAAGAACCAGCCACAAAGTTAGTACACATTTTGTCTGGAATGACTTTGTGGCTTATTCTTTGTTTTATAACACCCTTAATTGCTTTAACCTGTGACCAAGTTACAATGTAAGATGTGATTAACTGGTTATTCATGTCTTAAGTGTAATATAAGTCTTACACAAGCTATTCAATCAAGTTATTGCTAAGACTTTGACCAATGAGACTGCAAATTGTTTGTGTTCATCTAGAACTGCTGAAAAAGCTGGATTTCCAATTACTAGTCAAGCTAAAGAAGGGAAAACAGGGAGGGGGCTTGTAAGTCTTTAAATACAAAAAATGGTGTTTTATGAAGATGATGGCAATCAATTACTCTCTGTCTCTACAAGACAAGACAAGACAAGACAAGAAGTAATGGCCTTAAATAGTAATGAGAGAGATTTATGTTAGATATTAGAAAGAACGCTCTAACTTTTAAGGTGGTTAGGCACTGGAACAGATTACTTTTTAAAAGGTTGTGGAATTTTTGTCCTTGGAAGTTCATAGGTACAAATTAGACAGATATTTGTCTAGGATGGTTTGGACAGAGATGGCCCTGCTTAGGGTAGGGAATTGGATTAGATGACCTCTGGAGGTCTCCTCCAGACCTATGTTTTTATTGTTCTATGAAAATATGAATGTGATCACAGTGGGTAGTTATATTTGTATAAGTATGCCAAAATTTAATCTAAACTTTTTGTTAGGTGATATGTCTAAAAATTCTTCATCATTTATCAACAAATAAAACCTTTTGAAGTGACTTATTAAGAAATCAGTTATAATGTATGGTCCCAGATTACTCAGAAATTCTCTCCTTCAGTTTCTGATGAGTTCTATATTTACCAGCATTTAAAATAAAGTAAGAGTTGCTATTTAATTTCTTTCATCATGACCTTATTTGTCTCTGTTAGTTAGGCATTTACCCACTGTTGTTTTAATATTTGCTTTATTAGGTGATTCTTTAAAAAAATATCAGATATATATTTGTCTCTAGTGGGTTATGGAATAGAGAAAATCCCACACAATTTACTGATTCGTTTTGATGCACTGGCTGGGGGAGTAGTTAGCTGATTGCACGATTTCACAATGATTACACACTTAATTTATACAACACAATTTTATTTTAAAACTCTTTGCTACGTATATAACACTGCTTAGCTTTAAGAAACACCACAAACATTAAAAACACAATAATTACATATATCAGAAACAATGCTCCAAATGCACTTCCTTCCCAAACAATGCTATAAGAATTAGTGTTACAAAAACAACTACAATTACAACTAAAAGTTAAATTTGAATCAATACTGTTATTTTTCATAATATACTTACAATCCTAGAATTCCGAGAAGCCAAATACCAAAATATGGTTTCATTCCTCAGTAGTACGATTTAATGGGTTGGCCTCAGTAGTACGGTTCAATAGGCTGGCCTCAGCAATACGATTCAATGAGCTGGGCTCACCAGTGATAGGACTACGTCCCCTTCCTTCAGTCCCTTTCGGGCGCTCCGCGGCTTCAGCGTGAACTAAGAGATTCGTGTTCACGGAGAGGCTTGATTAGGCGATCAATCTAATCTGAACTTATACTTGCGATTCTTCCTTCGTTGTTCTGCAAGTGAAGTCACCTCCAAATTGGGACAGTAAGTTACAGGTTTTTATTGAGTGAGCTGCCGTCATTGGGCTCCTCCTACTCAATTCATCATAACTCCCAAATTTGGGCTCGGATCTTACTCAACAGAAATTACCTTTGTTGAGCATTTTTAAATTATTCTTGGGGAGACTTCCATATCACTGTAAATACTCTTTTCTTTTTACCAGTCTGGTTAAAAGGCCCCAGGCTTTGATTTCTTGGAATTTAGGACATTTACTTTCTTTGTAAAAAATTTCTAAAGGTACAATTTAGATTAAGGTTTTAGGCGAAGTCAGGACATTTCGCACGTAGCTCCAAAACAATGAGCTAGATAAGGAGATAGATCCTATCTTCTTCCTGAAACTGGCTAATGGGCAATCTTTACAAACATTCAAACTATTTCATTCAATATGACAATATTTCATGTTATAATAATAAAATATTGATTGAAATCTGAAAAATGGAAATTGGCATTATGTCTTATATTGGCAGCCACCAGAAACCTTTTTATACTACTTTTTAAATCTGATAGGTCTGATTAAAATGTGTGTCATTAATTAGTGGGGAGATAAGTGTGGAAGATAAGCAGATGGTATAGTACATTGCTGCAAAGTGTAAAAGAGAAAAAAAAGCTTTCCAGCTGTTGTGAACCTACGCTAATTGTCACCTAAAAAGCAAGATTTAAGGAGTGTGCATCTCCCAAGGAGATATTGATGACTTACAAATCTTATTTTTTTCTTTATTGTAGCTGACTTTGGTCTTGCAAAACAGAAACAAGAAAACAGCAAACTCATATCAGTTGTGGGAACTATTCTGTATTCCTGGTAAGAGCAAAACAATTTGAGAAACTTCAAGTGCAGTGATTCTGTCTTGTTGTTTTTCTTTGACAGAAATGTATAAGCTTTCAAATGGTGCAAAATGTGATCAATGAAGCTTAGTTTTGCTTAACTGCTGCTTGGACTAATCTTTCATTTGCATTTTACACACACACACACACACACACACACACACACACACACACACACATACAAAATCACTTTCCAAAAGGTATTTCACAAGTTTTATTTATGCTGATCAGTGGGCATTTGTGTTTAATGATCATATTGGAATGTGTTTTTATGCTCTTTGATATCCCCAACATTAGGAAGAAAAAGACGCATCTTTTGTTTTTTCATTTAAAATAAGCATACACCACAAAAGAGGTGTGCAACTCAGGTTAAAATACAGTGAAGACGCAGTAACTTGGATTTTAATTTAGTTCAAGTACTTGAATTCAACTCCATGCTTTCCTATAACCTTGAACTCAAGGCACTAACTCAAGTTAATTCCCAAGTTACCTCATCTTCACTGCTATTTTGATTTGAATTAGTTACCTCAGGTTAGCCAATCTGATTTATATCAATCATATTTATTTGCCTTGTGACATATTTACAAATAGTATCAAAGCTTCGAAACTGTAAAAGTAATAGAACAATTGAACAATTTTTGCCTAGGGTAATTCTGCAATCTCCTTTACTGGAGGTTTGCAGAGTAGGCATCTACCCAGGATGATATAGGAACAGCAAATTTTGTATCTATGTTGAGTATTGGATTAGATTAATGCTTAGGGTCCCTTCCAATTCTATGATTCTGTGAGTGTGCTTGAACAACCAATTACTCTGATTGGTGTTAAGATGTTTAGTAGAACTTATGTCAGTCCATTGCATGGGTCTATCTAGGAATTTCACTATTTGACGGATTAGAAATAGTGCTCTTCTGAGTTGCCTCAAAACAGAGATTGCATTTGCCAGTCTTGGTAGGATTTCACTTTATTTCACAATAGGACATTTTGTAACGTAGAGCCACAGAAGTCAACAAAAATGTATTTTTTCCTATAATTTCTTAGCTTTTTGATTTTCAGTAAATGCAGGTTTGCAGTAAATGTGTGACTGGCAACTCTAAAAGTTTGCCTTAGTTAATACATTATTCAGTCTGCCAATAAACTGCTGCTTATTTTGACAATCTATGGACAAGCCACAGTGAGAAACCATCTTGTATTATTACAATACTGATCATGAGATCTATATTTCAGGATTATTATTGCTGCCTTGCTGATTAGTATTTTAGTCTCTCTACTGAATGCAGTAAAGAGTGTATTCTGTCCAAAAAGGTTCAATTCAAAATATAAACAGTCCATATAATTGAGACTACTCTACACGCATATCAACTACTTTCTAACAGAAGCAAATACTTGCAATCTAAAGTACTAAGAGATTTTTTTTTTATTTCATGACGTGCTATACATCACAAATAACCCCATTATCCAAAGCTGTTATATTTTGAACAAAAGCGAACAGGTTTCAATGTAAATCAAAGTTAAAGAATAAAATATAAAAAGAAAAAAGTCAGTGTTCAGCTTGTAATAATCAACATGCAGTAGATTGATTTTCAGTTAAATTAAGGATTGTTGATAATATTACTAGAAAAGCTAGAATCAAGATTTAGTCAAAGAACTATTAATCTTGCTAGTATTAGTGTCATATTTCTGTGTTTGAATGTCCATGAACTGTTTTTTGCTATCATTCTCTAAAGTAGAATGCTTACTAAGATTTGTGGAGTCAGAACTTATGGTAGGTGATATCTTTTATTAGACCAACCAGATTTTTGCAAGAAAAAAAACAATTTAATTGCAAGATTTTGGGCATAAACACCCTTATACAGGCATAGAAGAAAATATTATAAAAGTTCTTCTGGGTAGAAATGAAAGTTCATATTTCATAGGAGAGTTGAAGGTAAAAGGTCCTGTTTGGAACAGTTCATTTTATATGCAGGTTAGACTTAGAGAGAAGTTGGGATAATCTGTTTACCTCAAAGTTGTTTGGTGGTAAACAGGATGTAGTCATATTTCTTTCTGATTATGGTGTTTCATATTTCACAGAGGAGTAACACGATTTGTTTAACTTACTTCCCTATTATTAATGAAAGGTGTTTACAGTAACACTAAGTGGAACCCTGAATTTTCCAAGTGCCCCTAACATTCCCACACTGCCTTAGTTGAGCTGCTGTGCTTTTTGAGGTAGACCCAGCTGTTCCCTCACTTGTGACCCACAGTGTTGCCTCTATTCAGAGCCCAACTGTCCTAAGATCAGAAGTTGGTTTACTTCTCTTGGGAACTTTCACAGGCTCTTATTCCCACTAATGTAAATTGCCACTTTCAAGTACTGCAAATAAATCAGTTAACTAGTCGCAAGAAATTAAAAAAAACTCTGAATAAATATAAAAATAAGCAGGCTTTAAATACTGCATATTATAAGTTCTGCCATCTAATTTGATGCTGCCTATGTTAGCTCTTCTCACTTACAAAATTTCTGGTTATATGAGTGTTTGGCATGGTATACCGCCTGAGTTTCTTTTATAACCAGCATCCTGTCTGTGTCAATTATAGCATCTTTCTTAGGTCTCTGGTCTTTCATTCATGTCAGCCTTATTTTTTTATCATGTGTTGGCCTGCATGCCTTTGAGAAGTCCTCGTTCAAGAAGGGGTTCTGAATTTTGAACCCCTATCCTGAGAATCTGGTGTTCCTGTATCTGCTGTGGGACTGTCTGTATGCATACATCAACTAAATTAACTGCTGGCATCGATTCATTGTGGGAACTTCTAATTGTATCAATGAATATGATAGGGAACCAACTTACAGCTTGCATGGGTTTAGCGATATAAGTGGCTGGGCCTGTGGATAGTCCCTGGGAGGTAACTAGGCGCTCGGCAGGGTAGGGGTACAGGTTACCAGTGTCAGGTCAGGGTCCGAGTTGGTGGAGCAGAGAGCACGGGACCCAGTTCCAGGGGATCTGACAGGAGTGATCCAAGAGGTGTAGTCTGTAACACAAGCTGAGGTCAGGAGCCAGGGGTCTCAGAACCGGTGCCAAGTTCCGGGGAGAATCCGAGATCGGGGTCAAGGAAGCCAAGCCAAGTCAGGATACCAGATAAACCAGAGAGAACAGAGCCAGCACCAAGTTTTGGGGAAGAACCAAGATTGGGGTCAGAAAAAGCCAAAGCCAAAGGAGAACCAGGAAGAACTGTAACCACAAGGCTTGCCAGACAGATTGAGGTTGTGTCACGGTGTGCCTGCATCCTGAGTCTGCAGGTGTCTTTAAAAGGGGTGAGCAGCCAATCTGGTTGCGGAGAACTGTGTCAGTCACATTAGTCAGGGATTGAAGGTAGGTGTGGTAACTCATGTGCTTGCCCCAGCCAGGCCTGCTTGATCAGAGCCAAATAGCTGCTGTTGAACCCAATTCCTATTGCCACTTTGTGATTTCCCATTGCAGCAGTAATGGGAGTTTGGATTTATTTTCTGAGAACACCAAATCAATCACGGCATCTAGGAGTGAGTCCCTGCAAGAGGATTTTTAAATGGTAAATATTCAGGTCCATATCCTGGTCTCTAGTGTATCTGCTCTTTGCTAGTTTGTATGGGCTGAGCATGTGCAAAACTGGCTTAGCTGACTCTGTAAGAATATGCTAAACATAAAAGAGTCTTAATAGTATATTGTTTGGTGTAACTGGTTCCATCCTATCTGTCTCCAGCTCCTCTGGTATGGAAGGAATGTCAGGTTGTGGCAGGGTCAAGGGATGTTGCTGAAGAACTAATGTGCTTTCAAAATCCCCAGCTACTGAAATAGCCTGTTAGTGTCTATTGCAGTTGGTCAGATGTTAAACTAGCTCTGAGGCTGTTCTAGTTTGTCTGGAAGCAAACCAGCGCCCATCAATCCCCAGGACAATCTGAGGTGCAATGACATCTTAGCTACCATACCTCTTTTCTTTCTCTCCTTTTTACTTTTCTACCAAATGGAACTTGGGTGGATGTTATGACTGGACCTTTAACATTGGAAAATTGTCTGTGTGATTCCTGTGGTCTCCATTTGGGGGGTTAAAAATGCTTGCAAACATGGAAAAAAAACAAAAACAAAAAACATCTCTTTATCAGAAGAGGAAAGCACATTAGTCCAACCCAGCTCCACAGGGTCTGTATAGATTGGGTGCTTCAGCGGGGTGTTTGGCACTTTTATCTAAGGGCGTGTGTAGACAAAACAGGAGCCCTAAATAAGCAGTGGGTTTTAAAAAACGCTGCTTCAGTTAAGGGCTGATTAAACCCTGCTGACTTACCTGCCTCTCTGGTGGGGAAGGGAGGGTGAGCTGCTGGCAGGCGGAGTGGTCCCCGAGTTGTGGTGGGGGCTGATGATTTCCTCTTCGGCAGCGGTGTCACCCCCAGGTGGCACCCGCCCGCAGGTACCCAGCTCAGCTCAGGCGGTCCTGGGGGTCACTGCAGCCACAGAGGGAAGCACCGGGCCCCTGCGCAGCTCAGGTAGGCAGGCAGGCTCCAGCAGGGGGTGGAAAAAAAGATCAGGCTTGCCACTTTTCTTGAGCAGAGCCTGTTTTCCCGGCTGCTGCCATGCTGCCTGCAGGGCGTCCTGCAGAGCCATAGAGCTGCACGGAGCCCGGTGCTTCGCTCCGCAGCTGTAGGGCAGCAAACTAAAACTCCTCAGAGGAATTTTAGTTTGCTGCACCCCAAGTCATTTAAGGCATATTACACTGCCAGATTTCCTACAGCAGCTGGAATTAATGTGTAATATGCTGCCGAGGCGTCCAAACACCAACACCATTAAAGTGGTACAAAAGCATTTAGTCTGCTTTAAAGTGTCTTGCACACACACTTCTAATTTCATCTATGCATGACCTAATAGCTGATTCAATCAGCTATTAGATAAAAGTGCCAAAAGCCCCGCTGAAGCACCTGATCTGTAGAGATGTTGGGCAAGCTGGGTCAAACTAAAGCAATACCTCTTCTGGGCATACACTGCACTTGGTGGGGGGCACGCCAAGCTTAAAGTGCCTTTTTTTCACCTCTGCATGCAGCCACTGTTTTTAGTTTAAAAGCAATTATTCTTCCCTCAGCCCACCTTCATATTCCCAGATACAAATTTGTATTAGGACTAAGACTCTCTCTTTCTACCTCTCCTACATGACTCTTTAGAAGGAGACAGCAGAATGGAATTCCATTTACTTGGCGTTTCACACAGATATAACTTGTCAGCTCTTCTATTGCACACCAGAAATTATTGCACTAGTGATCCAACCTTGTCTTCAGTCAAATGAGAAAGCAAAGACTAGGGACTGATTTCCTTGTATTGAAAATATACACTCAAGTATTATGTAAAAGGACAGTGTAAACCATTAATCTCCTTGCAACACTGTGATCATGTATGAATATTAATAAGGCTAGTAAAGAGATGAAAGAACTGGATGCTACTTTTAACAGAGCCAGTTAGTGCCACTTGTGATAGTGGGTTTTTTAATATAGAAACTTGTCTACAAAGAACTTGAAGGACTTATCAAGTTGGTTGACATTGTATACCTTGACTTCCAAAAGGCCTTTGATCTACTATCCCACAATGTCCTCATAAGAAAATTGGAGGATTGTGGACTTAACGCTGAGACAGTCAGCTGGGTGAGAAACTGGCTGCAGGATAGAACCCAGAGACGTAGTGAACGGATCTGTGAACGGATGAGAACGTAGTGAACTGATATGTGTCACCATGGTGAGAAGTGGGCAGCAGTGTCCCACAGGGGTCAGTGCTCGGTCCAGTACTTTTCAACATTTTTATTAATGATTTGGATGTGGGGGTGAAGAGCTCACTGGACAAGTTCGCAGATGACACCAGGTTATGGGGGAGCATGGTCATGCTTAAAGATAGGCTACAGTTACAGGCAGACCTAGACGGCTAGCAAGTTGGGCAGATCAGAATCTGATGAAGTTCAACATCAAGAAATGTAAAGTGCTCCACCTCAGGACAAGCAGCCCCTAACACACCTACAGGCTTGGCAGCACCAAACTGACTAGTGAATTATGAATTAAAGGGACCTGGGGGTAATAATAGACCACAATATGAATGTGAGCCGGCAGTGTGATGCTGTAGCCAGTAGGGCAAATAATACTCTGGCTTGCATCAATCCAGCAAAACCAAGGAGGTGATTCTTCTGCTCTGCTTAGCACTGATGAGACCATAGCTGGAGTACTGCATCCAGTTCTGGGCACCACACTTTAACAAGGATATGGACAAGGTTGAGAGAGTCCAAAGAAGAGCCACCCATATGATCAGGGTCTTAAAAGCCATACAAGGAAAGGCTGAGGGATCTGCGACTCTTCAGCCTGAGGAAAAGAAGGCTGAGAGGGGACCTGGTAGCAACTTATTACTACACGAGGGGAGTACATCAAGGGTTTAGTGAGCAACTGTTCACCAGGGCACCCAAGGGGAAAACTAGGAGTAATGGCCACAAATGCCTGGAAGACCAATTCAGGCTCAACACTAGGAAAACCTTGTTCACATTCAGGGTGTCCAGTAAATCTTCAAGAGGAGACTAGGCAGTCACCTTGCTGGGGTCACTTGACCCCCCAGTTATCTTTCCTGCTTGGTGCAGGGGGCTGGACCTGATGATCTTCCGAGGTCCCTTCTGGCCTTACAATCCATGAAAGTTGTTTCATATAAGCCCTAAATGGTAAGCAGATCCTAAATACTGTTGGGACTAGGTCAGGTGTTTTGAGGGTGGGCTGTATTCTATATAAAGATGCATATAGTAGCAGTAATAGTAATATAGTACCTATGAGACTAGAGATAGACAGAGAATTGTAATTTTAAAGCAGCAAGAATTGCTTTCTTTTGAACAAAAAGCATAATAGCTCTGGGTAGTTTGAAATATGAGGCACCCTTCTTGGAGCATGACAAATACAGTACAGTAACAAAACAATACATGTCAAAATAAGTGGTATGTGATGCACACTGCTTAGATTTGGAAATATAGAATTATGTATAGCAGCTCAAGTGACATGAAAAACGTCATGTCTCTCTATGTACTAAACATGTTTGTATTTAGGAATGTCTTATAAGAAGTACTGAATCAGTTTGCTTGGGGAGTTGCTAATGTACTTTTTTTAGCAATGTGTCATCATGAAAAAACAGCAGACATTGTTTTATGTTTGACCCTATGTTTAGAGACAAGCGTATATAATTATTTTTTGTAATTTCAATGTTTTTCTATTCTGCTTCTTTGAAGAATCATGCTAATTAAATTCCTTTTAATTGGTTATGTCCTTGAATTAAAAAATCCAGCAATTGAGTACATTCTGAATACAAATATATTAAACCAATGTGTTTTGATTTAATGCATTAAAAAAATTAAGGAACTAAATGCCGTAGAGGATTGATAATGAGCTATGAAGAATTTCACTAGACTATAAGTCACCAGAAACAATCTGGTTGAAGTTGATGACAGAGTCTTTATTTTCCAGGTCTC
>NW_005842022.1:561566-563945 GCF_000455745.1 Alligator sinensis | reverse complement strand
TTCCTGGAAGAAACAGAAAATACTGAATTGGTATGCATAAGGACCTACCAAATTCATGGCTGAAGTGAGCTGTGCAGCATCTCCTTTAATCTTGCAGGTTCCCCTGTGCTCCTCCGTCATTTCCCCTGCGCTCCTCTACCCTGTTGCTGATTGGCTGAGGGGCTCTTCTGACCAGCTGGGAGGCAAAAATGGTGCCATATTAAAACTGTAGTTTTCACCTCCCTGTTGATCAGGAGCGACCAGCGGGGTCCCTCTGCCAATTGGCGGGGGGTGGGGAGTGTGCAGGGGCAAGATTAAAGGAGCTGCCATGCAACCAACTTCCACTGTGAATTTGGTAGGTCCGTAGCTATACAGAGTGATCTTTCCTTTCGCATGTGCCTGCCATCTCTTTGTCTCTCAAAAAATGGTCCAGTTCATGAAGAGGACAAATTAAGTATAAACCAATAGGCCTAAACATAAGTTTAATACTTACCATGTGTGATGGACAGACTATCAGACTGAAGCAGGTAAATGAGGCATGGGCTTAGCACAGAATATCTATATAACTTTTCACACAGCTGCAGTTAAACAGTGGTATTTGAGAGCTAACCTGAAAGCTTTGCATTAAATGGGCTCTTGTCTCAATTTAGCTTTCACTAACATGACAAATACAGGAGCAAGTGCATGCGCTCACAGAGGCCACGTCTGCATGCAGGTATATGTGGTTTGTGGCACCACAAACTGCACACCTTGCACATTAAACCACGCGCTGTGCTGCAGATTTGCAGTGCAGCAGCAAAATTTGCTACCAGGATTTCCTAGTAGCAAAAAAAAGCCCCAATAAAAAAATGTGGGACAAAACATGCAAAAGTAGCGTGTGCCTGGACAAACACAGGGCTGCCTGCTCCCCTGTCTCCGCATGCTGTGGTGCCCCTGTGCTGAGACACACTGGAGTGGCTGGCGGGGGTGCAGTGTGCCTTGAGACAGGGGAGCAGGCAACCCTGGCGTCTGCTGCAGAGCCCCCATGCCAAGGCATGTGGAGACAGGGGAGCAGGCAGCCCCTGTCTCCACATGTTGCTTCCCAGCTGGCTTGGGGGCAGTGTGCATCTCCACATGTTGCTTCCCAGCTGGCTTGGGTGCAGTGTGCCTCAGCACAGGAGCTCCAGTACAATGTGGGGCAGGTACAGCAGTACAGTGGGTACAGCGCTAAAATGGCGGGTGGTATCCAGGTACACATCCAGGTGCACCAGGCATCAGGAGGAGTGCAGACTGTGGGGCATGCAACTCCCCAGCTGCTTAGAAGTCAGACAGCTCTGCCCTACGTCTCTTATCTGATTGCTGCTTTTGACAGCCATATCTGTCTATAAAAATAAGAGCAAACTTTTGGGCAGAAACTGAAACGCTGTTATGATTGAATGTAGAGGTCCACTCAAACCCATTCAGACTCAAGTACCTTGACTAGGATATACAGGTATTGCCCAACTGTGAAATGAGAATGGGCCCTTTCAGTTTAAACATGAAAGGTGGTTGGTCCGTGATAAAGCTGCAAGCTGTGTTTGGAGCTATAACTTGCATCTTTTTTCATAACAGTATATTCCTGATCAAGTGGCAAAGACACACAAGACAAAACATCAGCTGTGTTATATGTCTCCTTTTTTGCCAGTGTCAAGCAATTCTTCCTCATTGCCTTTTGTTGAGATGTCTCTTTGAATTCTGAATGATGTGCAGAAATCATTTTTTCATGCTCCCTTACATTCTGGGCCCTGGAATAGAAGGTACCCCTCAATCTTAATTCGTCTCTCCTGTCACATTGGCTGTACAGTGTGTCTCGTCTGGGTGTAAATGACTTTGTGCCTCCCAATTTGCACCTCTAGTTTTTGGCCCCTGCTTCTGTGATTTCAGCCTAAGCATTGCACATTTCACTATCATAACTAGTTTTTTGTAGCATCTCTACCAATCTGGCTTGTTGCCTTTTTCTAATTGTTCTTTCTAGTGACATATTGACTAGGCTTTTTAGTGTGTGTTTAGCATTTTGAGGGGGTTTTTCCCTCCATTTTGGAAAGGAATAGTACACTCTGCAAATAAGAAGTTGGTCAGAGTAGGAGGTTGTAGGTTATACTTCCGGAAGAATGTATTGGAGAGAGAATTTGCTGGTTTGGTTGGAAAAGCACCAAAAACTGAATAACCCTGTATTAAGAAAAGGTATTTTACATCAGGACCTTTAGAAGAACAGAACTGAATCTTATCAGTGCAGACTGTTAACAACTGCTTTCCCAGAAAAGCTCGCAAAATAAAACCAAGAAATTGAAAATTCCTTGTTAGTTTAAAAAAATGCTAAGTATTATTAACTGTAGAAGTGACTTGGTCTAGTGCAGGCCTATCCAACTGGTGGCCCATGGG
>NW_005842022.1:513856-561535 GCF_000455745.1 Alligator sinensis | reverse complement strand
TGCCGTGGGGGGGGGGTCGCCCCCCCATTCCCCCCTGGCCACTGATCCCCACATTGCTCTGGCTGCAACAGCCACCCAAGTCTCTGGGCTCCTCCTCCCTCCTCCAGCTCCTACTTCCTGCCTCCTTGTCAGGGGACAAGGCAGTGTGGTGAGCAGTGTAGGGAGCTGAGGTGAGTATGAGGCTGTGTGTGGGGGACTGCATGGTGCAACAGTAGAAGGGACCTGTATTGTGTGCATCTGTGGGTGGGGGTGCCCACAAGGGCAGACATTGAAGTTGGGAAGGGGGGATTACATTTGCACCTGCACATGTTACAGCTAAGGGTGAGGGGGAAGTAATACACTCATGTGTCCTCAACTTGCAGCAGGGATATTGAGACTGTGAGGTGCAGTGGAGTGTGTGGTACTCTGTGCATCAATGGAAGAGGGGGTGTCTGTAGCCCAGTGATCTGTGGTTTAACTTGAGCAGCCCAGAGGACATGCAGCTCCCACTGGTGCAGCCCCTGGGATATGGGGCCTCAAAGGACTTAGAAATGGACAGCTCAGTATACTGGATTGAGTATGGAACTGGAAATAAAGATGTCTGGGGCGTTTGTACATGTGATGGTCGTCCCAATGTACATGTGACAAAAATGTCATTTGTGTGGCTTAATGGTGTTACACATTACATGTGTGCCAATTTGGGGGGATTTAGATGAGTTTGCATTGTTGCAAACTAAACTACATCCATATGTAGTTTAGTTTGCAATGATGCATTGCAGCTGTCAGCATGCTCTCTGGCTGCAGGAGAGGTGGGCAGGCTCCACAGAGATAAAGGTTCAGGCCTCTCACTGCTTCTGCTTTCAGCAGGTGCCTGCTGAAGGCAGAAGTGGCGAGGGGTCTGATCCTTTTTTGGCGGGGGAGGAAAGAAGCCTGCCCACTTCTCCCACTGTCAGGGGGCTAGCTGCCAGCAGGCTGAGCAGCCCCTGAGCTGAAGGGGGCCCCAGTCTTTCCTTCTGTGGTGGGCTGCTAGCGGGTTGGGTGCTGCCTCAGCTTGGAGGCAGCATCTGACCTGATCCAACTCTTCCCTAAGCCTGCCCGCTGGAAGCCCACTGGGCAGTGTCTTCTGGGTGGGCATGGATCAAGTTGGATCAAGCTAGGGCAGTACCTGGCCTGCTAGCAGCCCACCGGTGTGGCCCCAAGGGGTGCTGCCACTGTGGAGGGAAGGACTGGGGCCCACCGGAACCGCTCAGGGACCACTCAGCCCTCCAGCAGCTCACCTCCTAGCCATGGGCAGACTCCGGCTCTGACAAAAAAAATAGGATCAGGCCCCTTACTGTAATGTGACGGAAAAATTGAAATGGTGGGTTTCAATTAAAAACCCACAGTTTCAATTTAGGGGGCATAGAATAAAATCCTGAGGACTAACCCTCCCGTCACATGTATAAGCACCCTATATTCTATTTATTCTCTTACATTTTAGTTACTGGTCAAATTACTTAATCTCTCTATTACTCCCTCTGTAAAGTAGGTATAATAATATTTACTTTGATTAAAGCACTTGAAAATGCATAGATGAAGAAGCTACATACAAGGGCAGATTATTATTTTTTGCTGTGTATGCAACCATTTGTGTCTGATAAGCAACTGCTCCATTGTCTTTTTGCAAAAATATGTCAATTAAAAAGATAGAAAGTAATGGAAGTCCTTTAGAACTATTGGTTTGCCTCCTGAATGCCCCAGTAAAAGAAGTCTACTCTACCCAGAATGAAGAGTAAGCCTCTTGTTAGTTGCTAGACACTCAATTGTTCAAATGTGGACATTGGAAATATGATATGCTAAAATATGGAACATCCTGGTGATGGAGAAAGTGTCCCATCAGAGTAGGTTATTAAAGACAAAGGAAAGATAAGTTTTGTAGAACTAGGGATACTACTCCTGAGCTACACGGAGGATGTAAAAGCTAGTAAGCTAGCCTCTAGCCAGATTCTTTGAATATTAATGAATATTATTGAATGTTATTTTTTATATTAGATTGTAGCATGAGTGATAGCAGTAATAGTAGTTGTATACTAGATTGGTAGTAGAAGTGATAATTCATAAAAGTTGTTGTATATTATTTATTTTGCGAAGACTTCAACCTCATGCAATTCCTGTGTATTACTCCTGTGTTGGAGATTTGTTTTTATAGATGCCTGGATAAAAAGTGAAAAAAAAAAGAACAAGAATATAACAAAGATAGAGGTGCAGGTAGCAGGGTTTGCATACTGAGAGGAGGGATAGGAGGAGGCAGGAGTCTTACTTGCTCCGGAAACTCAAAGAAGTCCCTAGCTGTTGCCACCATGGCATGGGCTACCCTCCTCTGTTTTGCTATAGTTTACTATAGTTTGCTATAGTACCTATGTGGCTGCTGCTGCAACAGCAGCAGTGCAGGGTTGCTGCTGCAAATAGGGTGCAAACTGTCTAGGGAGGCCACCATTGTGGCACACCCACACCCCCTCTTGCCCACCCCAAGTTACATCACTGGGGAGATGGGTAACAAAAGCCCAGAACAAAACAGATATTTTAGTAATCTTGTAAAATTTCATGAATGGGGAAGAAAATTGATCATGGCAATTCCTTTCTCTTAAATGTAACTTCCTATCCTAGTAAAATATCTTGAAAATAAGGGTTCTATGAACACTTGGCATAATTAGTGGATCTTAATATGCCAACTGGATTTCCTTCTTGGTTTGGATATAATTGAAAAAATAAGTGGAGGAAAGAAATTCAGTAAATGAAGCATATTGTGCTTTAATGAAGGCTTAGATACAGTATTTAATAAAGTAGTATAATCAACATTAATTCAGATCTCCTTGGCATGCTACTAGCATGTGTATTAAAGATCACTTTCAGGCTCCAAACTGTGCTACATTAAATGACAAAATGCAAAGTGTTGAAGAAGTGTGCTGTCTGTTTATTAAAACTAGAAAAGATTCAGGAGGGAAAGTTAATTACTTGTTAATAAAACATTCAGCTGAAACTCAACTAGGAGGAGCTTCTCAACTAAAGGAACTCAACCAGAAGAACAAAATAATATGATTAGTTCTAGAATTAGCTAACTCTCTGAGGAACTACCTGGCTTAGACTATTCTAGTATCTGAGGGCCTCACAACCTTTAATGCGTTAATCATCACAGCATGCTTATAAGGTAGGTAAATAGTAAGGAAGTACCTATTCAAATATAAAATGCATCAATTATCCTAGAAGCCAGGACTGAAACCCAACACTTACCCCCCACAAGGTTGTGCTCACCACGCTACAGTCACAGCCTGCTCTTAGAGCTCTTTGTACATTTTTAAATTAGATAGTTATTGGTTAAAAACAGAAATAACCCAGGATTCTCTCCCTTCCCAGGGAATGTCCTTCTCTCTGCCCTACAGTTAGGCTCTTCCTTGTTTGTGCTTTTTCTAGTTTTGTGATTCCTTCACTTTTAGCTGCCTCGTAGGCCAGCTTCAACTGCAGGGGTGGGCAACTTAGGTCACTTTGCAAGGAAGTGGGAGATATGGTTTTGAGTCCCCTCAGGATGAGGGAATTATAGATTTCCAATGTCTCATTTCCTGGGTGAGTGACTTAATCATTAGGATTTTAGGGAAAAGGAAGTATTCCCCCCTCCGCCCTTTGTTTTGTAGTGAACTACATGCATGTGGTTAACACCAAGCATTTGTCAAGAAGATTCTGTTGCTGCCTCATTTGGGGATTTGATGGATATTATGTACCTCTTGGCACTGATCTGGATTGCAATGGCAATAGGGAGTTAGCTATCTAGGTCAGTGGTTTTCATCCTTTTTCATTTGTGGCCCCTTAAAAAATTTTGAATGTAGGTGTGGATTTCCTTTGGAAATTTCAAATGGTGGTGTGGACCCCTTTGAATTTGTAAATGTGGGTATTAACATACTTTTGATAAAGAAGAGTCATTCTTCATTGATCAAAGTTGCCCTTAGACATAGAAGGGGCAGACCAAAGTGCTCTGGGTCAGAATACAAGGGGGGCGGGGGGAAAGGGACTTAACGGTGGGGGTCTACTACAGACCACCCAACCTGGGGGAAGAGCTGGACCGGGAATTCTCAGGTCAACTTGTGGAGGCAGTTAAGTCAAAGGATGTGGTCATCATGGGTGACCTAAACTATCTGGACATTTGCTGGGAAGAGCAGTCAGCCAGGTCTGACCGCACACGTAGGTTCCTAGCTGTGTTACAGGACCTCCATCTAACCCATGTGGTGCACAGTCCCACCAGGGGAAATGCCTTGTTAGACCTGGTCCTGGCCACAAGCGTCGACCTGGTGAGGGGATTGCGGGTGCTTGATCACCTGGGCGATAGCGATCATTGCCTATTGGAATTCACCGTTCAGCACAGGGTGGCAAAGGCCTGCAGCAAGACAGCAGCCCTGGACTTCAGGAGGGTGGATTTCATTGAGCTAAGGAGACTAGTTGGGGAGGCACTGAGGCCCCGGGGGGGTGGGGAGTTGGGAGTCCAAGAAGAGTGGTTATTCCTGAAGGAGACGATCCTCGAAGCCCAAAGGGTGGCAACCCCAACACAGAGCAAAGGGGGCAAGAGTGCTCAAAAGCCCCCATGGCTCACCAAAAGCATCCAGGAACGTCTCAAAGCTAAGAAGAAGGTGTACACCCA
The DNA here is from genome assembly GCF_000455745.1 of Alligator sinensis. Lineage (NCBI taxonomy): Eukaryota > Metazoa > Chordata > Crocodylia > Alligatoridae > Alligator > Alligator sinensis. Next base: position 556,890 of record NW_005842022.1, on the reverse strand, counting down.
ATGGAAGGGAGGGGCCATCACCAGGGAGGACTATACCTCTGTTGCTCGGGATTGTAGGGGGGCTGTTAGGAAGGTGAAGGTGGAGATGGAACTGGGACTAGCAACCCGGATCAAGGATAACAAGAAATCCTTTTTTAAATACATAGGGGGTAAAAAGAAGGTTCCGGGTAACGTGGGGCCTCTGCAGGACACACTTGGAAATCTGGTGGTCTCACCAGATGACAAAGCTAACCTATTTAACAGTTTCTTTGCCTCCATGTTTCTGAGCACGGACCAGGTCACCCCCCCCCACCGGGATCCCCGATGGTTCCAGGGGAGACGCAGCCAGGCCCAGGGTCAGAGAGGACCTAGTCAGGGAACTTCTGGTGGGACTGGACATGTTCAATCAGCAGGTCCTGACAATCTCCACCCCAGAGTGCTGAGGGAATTAGCAGAGGTCATTGTGGGACCCCTGGCACAGCTTTACGAGCACTCGTGGAGCTCTGGCGAGGTGCCAGAGGACTGGAAAAGGGCCAGTATGGTCCCCATTTTCAAAAAAGGGAGGAAGGAGGACCCAGGAAATTCTAGGCCTGTTAGTCTTACCTCGGTCCTGGGGAAGCTCTTTGAGAAAATTATTCAGGTGCACATCTGTGAGGGGCAAGCAGGGGAGTGTATGCTTAGGGGCAACCAACATGGGTTCATTCAAGGCAGGTCCTGTCAGACCAACCTGGTGGCCTTCTATGACCAGGTCACAAAATCCTTGGACATAGGTGTTATGGTGGACATAGTCTTTCTGGACTTTAGGAAGGCCTTTGACACTGTCTCTCACCCGCACCTTGTTCAAATTCGCAGATGACACTAAGATGTGGGGAGAAGTGGGCATGCTAGAAGGGAGGGACAGGCTGCAATTGGATCTGGACAGGTTGCAGGGGTGGGCAGATGAGAATAAGATGGGATTCAATACTGACAAGTGCAGGGTACTGCACCTAGGGAGAAAGAACCAGCAGCATACCTACAGGCTGGGGAACTTCCTTCTCATCAGTACAGAGGCAGAAAAGGATCTTGGAGTCTATAATGACTCCAAGATGAACATGGGCCACCAATGTGGGGACGCAGTCAGGAAGGCTAACCACACCTTGTCATGCATCCACAGATGCATTACGAGCATGTCCAAGGAGGTGATCCTCCCCCTCTACATGACATTGGTCAGGCCGCAGTTGGAGTACTGTGTCCAGTTCTGGGTACCATGCTTCAGGAGGGATGTGGACAACATGGAGAGGGTCCAGAGGAGGGCCACTCGCATGATCAGGGGGCAGCAGGGCAGACCCTACGAGGAGAGGCTATGAGACCTGAACCTGTTCAGCCTCCACTAGAGAAGGCTGAGAGGGGATCTGGTGGCCATCTATAAACTGGCCAAGGGAGACCAGCAGGCAAGTGGAGAGTCCCTGTTTCCCCGAGCACTACTGGGAGTAACAAGGAATAATGGCCATAAGTTGACAAAGAGTGGATTCAGGCTAGATATCAAGAGGCACTACTTCACAGTCAGGGTGGCTAGGATCTGGAACCAACTTCCAAGGGATGTGGTGCTCACTCCTACCCTGGGGGTCTTCAAAAGGAGGCTAGATAGACACCTTGCTGGGGTCATTTGACCCCAACATTATTTCCTGCCCATGGTAGGGGGTCTGACTTGATTATCTGCTCAGGTCCCATCCGACCCTACCAACTATGAAACTAGTCTGTGAACCCCCAGGGGTTCATGGACCACAGATTGAAAACCACTGATCTAGGTAGCTGATCTAGGTCACTTCTGAGTATGTATAGTAGCTCAAGTCAAGACACCTAGAAATCTTTTCAGGCCAAAATGGAGGCACCTCAGCAGTTTGGGGGTTGCTAGAGGAGGGTTGATTTGGATCACTTTCTGTAAACTGAGCACCTAAATCTCATTACATGTTGTTCATGGGCATCTTTGAAAACACTTTTGGATCTGCTCCTTTAGATCTGCTTGAGCTCTCACAGGTGATTGTCATGGTAGAGGAACTGAAACCAATTTTCTCATGTCCTAGGCTAGTGTCCAAAACACCAGGCTACCTGTTGTCTCACACAGATTGCATTTAACAAAATGAGATAAAATCTAAGCCAAGAAAAAACACCTTAAAGAAAATAATTGAAAATGTACAACGTTACATGGAGAGAGGAACCACTGAAGCAGTGACACCACATAAAATGCCTTTATGAATGCTGTTATGAATGTGCATCACAAACTAACCATGAGCAGGCAATAAGATATGACAGCAAAAAAACAAGCTGTGCAATTTGGGGCAGAATTAAGAGACACATGTTTGAAGGCTGAGAAGTAATAGTTTATTTCTAAATGTCTCTGGGGCAAGCACCCTTGGAACATGGTGGAGCTTCATTAAGGATCTCTGTTACCAGAAAGATACCAACAATGGATGAAGTCCAGAGAAAAGCTTCAAATACCGGGATTGATTTTTGAGAAAAGATAAGTGAAATAAGTAAAGCATGGCACAACAAGAAGCCGGGTACATAATAGTACTAATATTTGAAAGGTATTCTTTAGTGTTGGAATAAGACAATGAGTAATGAGGCAAAATGGAGAAAGGGAACATCTGAGTAGATTGTCTCAAGTGTTAATCTGTATAGTTGTCTGCAGGATAATATTCCAAGCAAAGTGGTAGAAGACACTAGAAATGTGTGATGGAAGCAGTTCTGTGCTCTTAAGCTTAGAATAGTACTAGACGATCTATTTGGTCTCTTCCAGCTCTGGATTCAAGGAAAGTAGAGTCCTCTTAGTGAATGTAACTTATGAGTATTAGTTTTTACTTCATTGGTGAAAGAGGAATTGAGAATGCTTTTACGTGTTCATGCTCTTAACCTTTCTGCTCACCAAGGCCACCCCATGCTGTAAAAAATTGCTTAGGAGTCTTAAAATATAAAATAGAAAATGGAATATTATAGTTTTGTTGAACATATTCATGTTTGTGGACATTATGACATTACCTAAAGCATTACTTACTAGTCTGCCAGTCTGTATCTCTGAGGGCACAGACAGAAGTGACAATTTTCCCTTGATCTGGCCACAGAAAGTGATCTATAGCCATGACCAAACACAAATGCATGGCTGCAGACCGCTTAAAAAATGACTGATTGGGTGAAAATCTGAACCCTCATTGCATGAAGGATCAAATGAAGATGTTTCAAAACATAGCGTCTTCTGTAACTTGTGTCTGCACTGCCTCCCAGCCTGTTCCCCCACCCTTTAGAATGGGAGGGGGGAAAGGGAGTGGAGGGAGTTTTTCATTCCCCGCTGGAGGGTAGGGTGAGTGTATTGGAGCCCCTCCAAGATGGGGGTGGGGAGGGGGGCTCCATTTCACCCACCCCACACTCCAGTGCTGCCTGGGACACCCCTAGAATGAGCTCCCTCACATTCTGAAACGGGGACAAGCTGGGAGAGAGGAGGGGCCATTGCTAGGGGAAATTGGCTGCAGGCGCTAGGTTCTCCTCCCCCCTGGAACCAACGGTGAACTTCTGTTTGGTTCAGGGGATTGTTGTAGCTCAGAAGGCTTCCTGCAAAGTGTTCTGAGTTACAGAAGGGAGCTGCACTACTGTCTGCGTCCTGAGAGTCATGTATCTCTGACAAGTATATTAATGCTTTTGTTTTTCCCTAGACGTTGCATAATGGTAATTTTAGTGGTGACAAAATTGTCTGTTAATCCTTTGCCTCAGTGATTTGAGGCTTTAACTTTGTAATTCATTTGTGACAGACAATAAATATGACACAAATGAGCAATTTTTTTTGGACAAAATTAGTCATTTCATCCAAATATTTTCTGAGCTTATAAATGTCTCCTTTCTCCTAGTGGTAATGTTACCGATATTTATTTACTGCAATTATTTTTCCTTTTCCCCTCCTGTTAATGGTAGCCATCTGAACTATAGAAATCTATTTTAGATACTTTTCTTTTGCTCTCCTTTCCTGTCATCTCTCTGATATTTTGGCAGTTTTTCTCTTCTTTTCTTTTTCCTCTCTGCTCTGTTGCACAGTACATGCTGTGCAATCCCAGTCTCCAGTGCTTATATAAGTGTCATGTTGCTTTCTATCTTGATGTTTCTCTAATGTTGTGTTTGCTGTTTTTTTCTGTCTCATTAGTGATCAGTTCAAGCCTTTTCACACTCACACAAGTACTGACTGGAGTTTGGACTGTAACTTCCACTGAGTTGCTCCTTTTTTTTTTCACTGTAGCCAGATTTCTGATCTCTGAAACAGAACAGCACAAGCTGTCCTCACCTGCCACCTTCTGCACTATGAAAGCATTGTGCAGTGATGCACAGCAACAGTACGTTTATTGAGGCATGTCTAGCACTGTACTAAGGCTGCTACATTGCATCTTTTTGAGGTATAATAAATACAGAGCATGGCACGTTTCACTGCAGCCCTGCCTAGTGTGGTTATTTGATGGTATGGACATGCCCATAGTTTTTTGTTGGTTTGTGACATAGGAATTTCCTTCCCTTCTGTACTCTTTTTCTGCTTTATTCTTCACGTGGTCTCGTGGACCAAATGTTAATAGCACTTCAAAAGTCTGTAAGTGTTTACCATTCAAATTACTGTGTTCCAAATACTTGGTAGCCTGTGACTAAATAAAATATTCTGCTTTGTGGAATCATTATTATAAAAGTGGGAATCAGGGTAAGTGGCCGGTCTTGTCTTTAAAATAAATATTAATTTTGGATTTTTAGTGACCCTTTCTTTTTTCACCTCCTTTCTTTATTTGTCAAGGAAATTTCTTCTTGCTAGTATGGCAGGTCACCATTAGGGAGCCTGGCTAGTCATAACAGCCAAATCATCTGAGTCAAGGAACCAAGTATCTAATTCAAAGAGCAGTTATACCAAGAAGACTGACAGGAGAGGGTAAAAGAGGATCTGCTACAGAGATAGGGTAGAGAGTGTGGAGGGGACTAAAAAGTGCACCTGTGCCCTAGTTCTATATGGATCCAAGGATGCTAATGGGGAGATGGAAGGGAGAGGTGATGTTTAGTGAGAGTGCTCGAGGCACTCAGTCACCTACTTACATTTAAAGCTGTCCTGAATACTAAATTATCTGTTCATCCTTCATCTGCTTGTTGAGCTGCTTAGCAGTTGTGTCTTCTCCCCTTCTAGGAGTGTTACTTTAGGTACTTCTCCCATTGTCTTCTGGGTGCCTACAGGGCTTGTTTTAAAATATCAGCATTTTGTCAAGAGTGTAGATTGTCAAGAAGGGAGCAAACTTATTCTTTTGGCATAACAATTTGCCTGAACTTGCTCCTGCCACTTTGCTTGAGTTAATGCAGCATTCTACATCAGGCTACTTAGTGGGGGAAGGATTGAAGACAGGCAGGGGAATAGTTATTAAGTAAGGATGAGACAAGATTTATGAGATAAGGGCATTCAGTTCCCAAGGAATCTTGGATATTGTTTGTCAGGTCACAGCCCTTGCCCCTTCTGCCCCAATTCTAATGTGCACACTGTTGGGACAGAACCTAACTTACTACCCCTCAGAGGTGGGAGGGGGCCAGAGTGGTTATGTGGATTGCATCACGGCACACATGACTGATAAAAGATCAAGCAAAGCTTTATTGGCTACACACGTGTACCTAGAAAGCAACGATGCCATACATGTTAAAGTGAATCTCACCATGCTGCAACAATCTTGGGTGGGTTTAACAAGAGTCCTCAGTCAGCCAGCCATGCTGGGGGGCGAGGATCCCAGGTCCCTATGTCTCTGCGCTGATGTGATGTTTCTTGGGACACGGCCCAGCAGAGAGGGAAACACAGATCACTGCTGTTTTGTTGCTGTCTTCCTATATTTTCTGGTGTGATGTCACCGTTGCTAGGCTGTTGCCACCCTACTTTATCTTTCTAGGCAGTTTTAACTTTCTAAGCAATATTTACAGTTTATTTTACACTTGATGACAACTTTAGACACTACAAACCTGTTTTGCTCCTTATTTCCAAGGTTGGTTTCTTGTTTTGCCTTTACTGGGACTTTTTGCTTTGACTTGTTGCTCTGCTGGTCTTCAGGGCTAAATGCAAACTGCACATCAGCTATTTGAACCAATCTGGGGTTACTCCCGTTCACCCAAGAGGATTCTGCGAATCTTGCCACTCATGTCAAGTAGGTACAATAAGCCTGTATTTTTCCTCCCTATGCACATCTGCAAGGAGAAAGCAGCTCATTTTTCTTTACATTAGCCCTGTGTGGTTTTCAAAGGGTTCGTGTTTTCCTTCCATTGATTACAGGACCAGCACAGAATTTGGTATATAAATGTGTCACAAAATTTAATTGGAAAAAACCCCAAAAGGATGCATCTTCCCCATGGTGGCCCAGCATATTCCCATCTCTGGGATATGCCTCCTGGGAGCACTGAATTTGGGGGAATTTCATCTATTGGGAAAACAGTACCCATTGAAGTCACATGAGTGCCCCTCAGCCAGTGTTATAAAAGAGCTGTATGGTCCAAAGAGCCTGCTGTCAGTTTGAGGACCATCTGTTCATACCAAAAGCAATTCTGGAGTTTTAATCCAAAAGTGTATTAATTCTGGAGTTAAACTGTTTCTCAGTTAGGTAGCACCAGTCAGGTACCGTTGCACTCTTGGACTGTTAATTTGTATTCTAGACCCAGAAAAGAGTCTCACAAAGAATGTCTTGCATTTGAAAGCTGGTTCGATTTTATTCCAGCTACCTAGTTGGCCCAATAAAAGATCTCACTCTGAGAAATCTGTAGTCTCTAAAAACAGACAAATATGAATCTGGCACTGAAAAAAAATTGAAGTGTGCAATCCTTGTCTGTTGTGCTTAAGGGAGGGAAAGGGGGCACACATCTGAAGTGTGAATATGCATGAACAACACTATTGAAGATCCAGTTACAACAGAAAAGAATTTTTTTTCATATTGCACATAATCTGGATATGCACTAGGAAAATAATGTTTTATATTAAAAGTAGAACCAATTTATGGATTTCCAAGGCCTTCAGGTTTAATTTAATTTTATTGGTATTGTATGCATAATTAGGCTGTATCTTGCCAGTATTCAAATGATGGATAACTAGCTGTTTACAGAGCAAATATTGGTGCCCTATCATTGAATTAGTGCAGGACTGTCCATCTTCTGGACTGTGGCCGGGGGGGCCCCCCCCCCCCCCCCCCCTAAATATCAACCTCCTGGGCCACACAGCCATTGGGTGCCCTTCAGTATGCATCTCCCCCACAGCTGTATGGGCAGCCTAGCTTCTCCTGAACTGTTTGGACAGTGTAAGTCACCCAGCTCTCCTCTACCAAGCAGGCAGTTTGAGCAACCTGGTTGCCCTCCACTGTGAGGGGACACAGCCTCATTCTTGAACACGGTGGGCAAACTGGCCCCTCTTGCTGCATGGGCAGCCTGGATCTCCTCTTGCTGCACATGCAGAACCTCTCTGCTGCCTGACCCCACTCCATCCCTAGGAGTGGGGGCAGGAAGTAGAAGCCAGAGAAGGGAGGAAGAGCCTGAAGATCCCAGCCACCACTGGGACAAGCAGGAGTGATGGGAAGAAGTTGGGCCAGATGTAGTCCACGGGTCATCAGTTGGACAGTCCTGAATTAGTGGATGTAGGATTGTGCTGCAAGAGTGATATTTAAAAACTTTTATGTTTATTTTGGCCAGTCACAGTACATGACTGTCCAGATGCAATAGATTCTTCTTCTTTCATACCTGAGAAATGTTGGTGATTTATTACCCTGGAAGGAGAAGTCCTACCAAAAGAGAATGATGGTGCAAATAAATGACTTCCTCACCATAGAATCACATGAGTGTCTTGTTTTGAGAATTTGTGCAACTTTGCTCTTTACTTAGGTTAGGTTGTTCAGTGTCTTCCTGGACTCAAGGTTATCAACAATTGTCTTCAGAGTTCAAGCTATGGAATTGATATTCTGCTCCTAAGCTTCAACATCTGCCCTCAGTCTTGACTATGACCCATTTGCCATATATTTTGTCTGTTTTACCCATATTCTTATGTGAACTTCATGGAACATACAGCATTGCATTAAAATACTTATTCAAATATTTGGGCTTTTTTATATTTTCTATAATTTTATCATTATCAAGAGGTCCCCAGGCTCAGGTTGCGTCCTTTGTCTTTGGTCAGGCTCTGTGCAGAAGTCCAGCCTCATTGACCCTTTTGCAGGTATGGGAGGTTTAGATTGTATTTGCAAAGAGAAAGTATAATTTCACTCCTTTTTTTTAGATAGCTCAAAAATGACTGGAATCATCATTCATGTTCATTTGTAGTTGGATATAGGTATCTCCAGATACCAAGATCTTATTGAAAGTGAGATATTCTCATTTTAATAATTTGAATATATGTATGCATTCAAGGCAGCAAGGGAGTTATTTTTGCTTACAATTAAGGAAATACTATTTAGCATAGGGATAAATGACTGTAGATTCTCATCTTTTTTATTTTTAAATAGGTTTATACTGATGTACACCAAAATAAAATTAATAATTTCCGTGTCTTGCTAAATCCCAGTATTGGCTAGTCATTATATCTGTCTCTTATTGGGATGAGTCAGAGTCTAGTCTCTGAATGTGACCTGAATTATAATACAATTATTATAAATAATAAAATTATTATAATAAGAAGTGTTGTTGTTATCATTATTATTATTATTTTGATAACACCATTCACACACCTGAAGGGTGATTACAGAGATAATGGTGATGAGCTTTTCTCTGTGGCCACTGGGGACAGCACCAATAGCAGTGGCCTCAAACTTCAGCTAAGGAAATTTAGGTTAGAGATTAGGAGGAACTTTCTGACTATGAGGGTAGTCAAGTATTGGAACAACCTACCTAGAGAAACTGTGGAGTCATCCACAGCTGGATGTTTTCAAGAGCAAGTTAGACAGACTTGCCTAGGATGTTTTAGTCAGGGATGATGCTGCCTGGAGTAGGGGGGTTTCCTGTGATCCTATGATCCTATTATTAACAATGATAATCTGATTTGTTGTTGCTTATGTGCCCTTTCTTCCATATTGTTGTTTTCCAGTCTCTGTTTGCCTTTTATTTTGGCATCTTATTTTTTATAAGTGGTCTTATCCACTTCATTTAGAAAGGCATACAACTTGACATGTAAAAGTTCTTAGTATTTTTGAAGTGATGGCATTCCTAGTCCTTAACTGAAAGAAAAGTCTTTCTTTTTCATGGGTTGTTCATACAATTGTGTATTTAGGACTAGTTCTCCAAGCATTTTATGAGAAGTTGCACTTGCAAGTCATAACTAGAGGTAATCAATTGTAGAAAGTGCTTTTTTAGAGCTAAAGCAGTGCTTCTCAACCCATGGGTCATGACCCAAAAGTGGTTTATAAGAATATATGAAAGGATTGTGAATAAATTAAAAAAATGGATCAACAAACTTTTAAAATGGATTTTCCTTTAGAGGAGAAAAGTGTGGGAAATGGTAGCTTTTCTCTTGCAATCTGGCAAAATTCCAGCCCTCAAGAGGCTGTTTGGGGTCTCCCCCCATGCCCCACACACCCTTCCTTGCTCCACACACCCCATTCCACACGCTGGGGGACTGGGACCTGGGGGCAGTGGGTCAGGAGTGAGGGGCACTGGCTCAGGACTGCCCACTGATGTTTACAAATGGGTCCTGGAACAGAAAAGGTTGAGAACTACTGAGCTAAAGAACCGTTTTAGAATATGAATGCACTAGCTTTCATATACATGAACAACACTTTGCCACAACTTACAAATATAGCTCATCTACAGTATTTCTTTTAAAACTGATGTCATTACCCAATGATTGTGTGTGCGCTTCGACACTGCAGAATTATTTCCCGCCGCATGTGTCATAACCCAAGGGTATGATTTTGTGTGTGCTTCGGCACTGCAGAATTATTTCCCGCCACGAGGCGCTTTCTTTGCACGGTGCAATTCTCAGTTGCAAAGAGAAAACCCCGGTGCAAAGGAGTTCCCGCCATTCACATGCAAATTTGTGTCCCACTATTGGCCAGTTCTAAATTATTCCCACGTGGCGGCTAGCGATTGGCTTGCTAGCCGTATAAGAGGCTTGAGCGGTTTCCGACCAAGTTGGAGAACTCCAAGGAGATCCCCGCAAGGGAGGACTCCATGACCATCTGGAGGAGGAGAAGGAGGACTTCACATCTTGTGAAGAACTCTAAGCGCTGCGGAGCCTAACAAACCCAGCATGTGCCTTAAGAAGGATATAGGGGCCTGATTTATGTGTGCATGTGTATGTGCCGGCTATTATTTAATTCGATCCCTGGAGAACGAACTTTTTATGTTAGCTAATTTTGTGTTTACCCATTTAGTTCAACAACCAGTTGTGAGAGCTTTCGACGACCCGAGTGACGAGCATGTGGTATAATTCAGCTGTGCCTTCAGCAAGGGGGGATGTCATAACCCAATGAGCATTTGTGTGTGTGCTTCAGCACTGCAGAATTACTTCCTGCCATCTGGAGCTTTCTTTGCACGGTGCAATTCTCAGCTGCAGAGAGAAAACCCCGGTGCAAAGGAGGTCCTGCCACTCGCATGCAAATTTGTGTCCCACTATTGGCTGTTTCTAAATTATTCCCACGTGGTGGCTAGCGATTGGCTTGCTAGCTGTATAGGAGGCTTGAGTAGTTTCCGCCCAAGTCGGAGATCTCCGGGGAGGACTCCGCATCCATCTCGTGGAGAACTCTGGGCCACGTGGTAGAGCCTAGCAAACTCTGCGCGTGTCTCGGAGCCGACCGGTGGTTTGATCACCCATCAAGAGTCTCTCCCCGTCACCGGACGATCCTTGACGTACCCCTGCCCTGCGCGCTCGTTGAGAGTCACAGCACGGACTCTCGTATCGGTTTAAAGAGCTCTCATCGTTCAAGCTTTTCTTCTGTCTACAACTGTAACCAAGCAAGTTTTCCTGCCTGCACCGCGACCATCTACGGTGTAAGTAAAATAATCTTTAATCAACCTCTATGCATCAGTGCCTAATTCTAGTCTGCCGTGCCGACTTCCCCGGCCCACGTGCCTGGGCTGCTGGCCACAGCCCCTTGGCCCCGACAACTGACAGTTTGCAAGATACTGTATGTTGCTTTAACAGAAACACCTGAGCTTTGGACTAAGTAGAGACCCTTGTTTTAAATAGTATTTACTCAGAAATCAGATTTAAACAAAGTATTATCTTACGGTTAAGAATCTGTTCTGTGTTTTCTCTTGTGGTTGTTTTAGACTTTGTTCCATGATGTTTCTGAAGGATTAATAGGTGTAAATTAGGACTTTAATGTGTTTTTCTGTTTCATGTTTCCCAAAGGCTCTGTATACTGGAACACTAAATTGTATGTTGATGATGCTTTGATTTGTGCTTATAATTTCTTTGGATTGAAGATGATAATTTTAGAAGCATGGAACCAGTTCTGATAAGTTTGCATCTTAGAGTTTGAATTAGATAATTGTTACATTTTCCTTATAATATGAAATGTCATATTTGATGACATTCTTTAGGAAAAATGAGACCTGTAAAACCAGAGGGAAGCTTGCTACATATACCAACTCTTATACTATCTACAGGGCTCATTAGATTGTTCCTGGAAAAAAAAAAAAAATCAATACATATCTGAATTATCCTATACATATATAATACACATTATTATAATATATATATGTAATATATAATTCAGAACTGTTTTATAGCATTCCAGAATCCCCAAAATGTGTAGTAAGTTTTTTACTCTGACTCACAACAAAATTTCTTCCAGATCAACAGCGACAATGCATAGATAAGAAGAACAAACCCTAATTGAATGATAACTTTACATGAAATTTTCTCAATATGAATACACAGTGTAATATTGTGATTGTATCCCGCTGAGTGAGGGAAAAATTGTGACTATAATCTAATTTTTATTGTTACAATATATATAACTCATCAATTGTGGGTTGCTGCATTTAATATCCTGTGAAGCTCTTAATAATTGCAGTTCACTTATAAAGAACAGTTGAGTACTTCTAAGTTATAACCAGAGCCCTCAGCATTCTTCAGAATGTTAGTGCCAGGATCTGTGGCAAAAATGAGTGAATTCTGCTGTAAATTTTATATTGTGTAAGTGCTAAAAGACAGCTATATTGCAAGAATGCCATATTCAGAAAATCCTCTTCCAGCTATAGAAATCTAGAGGCCCAAATATATCTCTGAAATATATATATACATTCATGTATATTGGTATGTGTGTGTGTTCTTGGAGAATATTCCATTTTAGATAGTTATTAAAAAAGCAGACCATGCACAGCATAAAAGCTCTGTAGAAGATGATATTTCTTTGGGCCCCTCTAGATGTTCAATAAAGGTGTGATAGGATCTGATGGGTGATCCACACATCACGCCTCTTTCCGTGCCATATGTGCATGGCAGGAGATGTGATTGTGGAATCTACATCAGATGCAATCAGTGCTGTAGCAAGGAAGTTTGGCACCCAGGGCCAAGCCCACAGCAGCACCCTGCCCTCACCCTGCACACAGATCTGAGGGGCACATGCCCCCCCACCCCTTGCTTGCCCAGGAGTTCACACAGCGGTGGCAGCCGCCCTCCCCCTGACCTGGTCCCCCCCCCCCCCCCAAACAAGCTGCCCATGGCTTCGTCCTGCTCCCCACCCTGGCTGGGCAGCACCTGGTGGCATTTCTGCGCTTCGGCACCCAGGGTTGTTGCCCCGCTTGCCCCCCCCACCCCCTTGCTACGGTACTGTATCCAATCACGCCTTATTGCCAGTGTAGGAGGAGCCCAGGATGGCAGTCCCAGGTTCCCCATGCACCAGCAAGTAGCAAACTCCTATGACTGTGTGTCTTACACCTGATGAGGCTTGCAGCAGGGGCAGAGTTCCACATGTTGCTCCCACCCTGTGAGCCTTCTCAGCTGATGAAGCTCATGGGCAGGGGCAGCATTCCCCAGCCACACATTCAATTAATGGTGTGATAAGAACAAGCCACAAAGTTATTACACTTTTTTTGTGAAATAGCTTTGTGGCTTATTCCTTGTTTTATCACTCCATTAATTGACTGAGCATGTGGCTGGGTTACAACTCAAGACATGATTAACTAGTTAATCACACCTTAAGTGTAACATGTACATGGGGCCTCTGATTGAGGGATTTTGCTGAATTGTTAATCAAATAAAAATCAGACAGTATGATAACGATTGGTTTTATAAATATTTTTTTTAGTGCACAATTTTATATAGTGTTTGCATTATTATACTGTGCATATTGCCCCCAGTAATTTGCAGATATTTTATACTTTACTTAACATTTTATATTCTTTAATTTTTTAAAAATTAATCCATCTGGACCCATCTAAATTGTGGCCTTGACCATGGCCATATGCAAAAGTACCATAACCATATTTTCCCCAACACCATAACATTTGGCGTTTTCCTTAAAATAATGAATATTGTGTTCTATCCTGACTGAGGCAAGCATAGTTTGACATATCCAGCTAGCAACGCTATTTCTGTCATAAAGAAAGGGTTTAGAAGATAAATAAATATTCTCAAATAGTGAACAAGGATGGATTAGTAGATAAGAATTGCTTTCTTTGGTTTACACTGTACAATACTTGTAAATGCAAAATTTTTCTTATAGTAAAATGGTCATCCACAGTCACTAAGGAACTATAGATAGTAATGGTACTGTAGATGCTAAACATTATACACACATCCTTTGTAGGCCTGAAAAACTTCTGAGGAAAGTTAATCTCAATCTTTTTGTTACTTGCTTTAATTTAGCAAAATTGTGGTTGACCAAATTGCCCTTGCTTAATTCACTAAAGGAAAAGAAAAGATACAAGTGAGTGTCACAAACCTATCTGTGGGGGCAGAGCCCTGAATTTTTTCCCCACTGCACTGCCACTCATCCCAAGGAACAGGCTGAGGTTGCCCTGGGATAGCATCCTATCCAGTTTCTCTGCCCTTACACCCCAGTTTCTCTGCCCTTACACTGGACTCCGCAGCTGCAGTGTGTCATCTCTGCCAGCCCTGAGTGGCCTCCACTTTTGGCTTATGAAAGAAGAAATGATAGGCTCTCCTCTCCACGAAGAGGGTTAGCCTAGAATATCACCTGCCCAAAAGTCGCTCCTTCCACATGAAACCAGTAAGGAGATGAACAGCAAAAGGATTTATGATAAAAATAGAACAAGCATAAGAAACAAGTAACCATATGCTGACAGGGCCAGCCCATCCATGCCTGTGAAACCTGTGGCTGCAGGGGGCCCCACAGCCAAGAGGCCCTGTGCAGCCACCTGCTTGTCACCCACTCTCTCCACACCGCCAACGCCGGCTTCATTGGCCCTGGCCTGCATTAATGCACAGGCAAACTGGGCATAGGGGCCACTTCCAGTTTGGGGCCCTGGGATCCTCACCAGCAAGGCAGTGAAAACCACAATTTTAAACTCCGTGCCCATTTTTGGGACCAAGTTTAAAACTGCAGCTCTCACATTTGCTTCACTGGCAGCTGGAAGCAGGGCCCCTCCACCAATGGGGCTGAGGGAGGGGGGGTAGGGCTGGGGTCTTGCCTGAAGAGCCGTGCCGCGCCATGCATGCGGGCTGGGTGGTGCCACGCCTGGTTGGGAGGGGGCCGAGCCAGGCTGGGAGAGCCCTGCCTTACCTGGAAGGTGGTTGCAGCTGGGCCAGGAGCACCACACCACACTGTGCCTTTGCAGGCTTCAGTGCGAGAGCCCCCCCAAATTCATCTTAGCCCCTCACAGCTGAGCTACCCCTCCCAGGGCTGCCACCTGCCTTCAGAGACACAGCGCAGTGCTCATCTCCAGGCCTGGCCCAGCTTTCTGCATCTGCAGGGCTGCTTGAGACAGCCAAGCAGCAGCTCCCTGCACATGAGTGTAATGGGGGGAGGGTAGGGGGAGTGAGACTGAGCTACGGGTGGCTGTGGGGAGAGGGTGGAGGGCTGTCTGTGTGTGTGTGTGTGTGTGTGTGTGATTTATTAGACCAACTAAATAGAAACATTTTTCTTAGCAAGCTTTTGGGTTTAAAAACCCTTGGTCAGGCTGGGGAAGCATCTGCAGTTGGTGTGTGCTCTTCTCAGATGGGATGAATAGTAAAGAAGCCAGAGGCTGGTCTGTAGGCAAGAAAGCCAGTCAGTGAAAATGTAAATTTTGGTGTCAGGGGGTGAGAGGAAGGCTGGGGTGTGGGGGACGTACCAGGTAAAAGTAGAGAGGTACCTGGGGAGTTAGATGTCAGGCAGGTTATAGTATGTCATAAATCCAATGTCTATTTTGAGTCCAGGGATGTACTTGGTAGCCATGTTGGTCTGAGACAAGAAGAAATACAAAAATCTAGAACTCTTGATTCCAAAATGACACTTTTTATTAAACCAACTGGAAAATCACAATAAAATTTTCCTTTTTTGCAAGCTTTCGGGCTCAAAGGCCCTTCATCAGGTTCTGGGAAAAGTATAGATGGTAAAAAGTCCCCATAGGTAGGAAATAAACTTAATTTTTGCACAGAACGAGCTGGAGATGGAAAGCTGTCCTTCTGGGCCCATGGGAGTGTCTTTGAGAGTTGTACTAAGTTGGTCTTGGTATGTAGATTAGGTAAAATTCCTTCCCTGGAGGTGTCACATGGCAGGTGGGAAGGTAAAAATCTTTCTTGTTGTTCTGAAATGAAGTTTAAAATCCAAAGTCGGCTAAAATTTGGCACCTTCCATGTTTCAGGGATGTACTTGGTAGCCATGTTGGTCTGAGACAAGAAGAAATACAAAAATCTAGGACTCTTAATTCCAGAATGATACCTTTTATTTAGACCAACTGGAAAATCACAAGAAAAGGCTGGTTGCAGAGGGACAGCTTTCCATCTCCAGCTCCCTCTGCAAAAATGAAGTTTATTTCCTACTTATGGGATACTTTTCCCAGAGCCCGATGAAGGGCCTTTGAGCCCAAAAGGTTGCAGAAAAGGACCTTTTTTTCTTATTATTTCCCAGTTGATCTAATAAGAAGTATCATTTTGGAACCAAGAGTTCTAGATATTTGTATTTCTTTTATGTTTAGTCCATGATTTTTTGTATCCAGGAGGTTGATGAAGTGAAGTTTATAGGCTCATCTGTGAAAAGTGTTTTGTGAATTCCATTTGAGGATTAATACTGAGAGACTGGAGAGAGAGTGGTTTTCTTGTGAGAAATGTGCCCGCACAGGTAGTTGGGTATTCTTGTCTTTGATAGATTTCCCGTGTGTGTTCATTCTGGTGAGCAGTTGTTGTTTGGTCTCTCCTACGTATTTTCCATCAGGGCATTTGGTGCATTGGATGAGATATTACATTTCTGGAGGTGCAGGTGTAAAATCCAGGTGTGCTGATGGTTCTGTTGTGGGGTGTAGTTATTGTGGAGGTGGTAAAGATATGTTGGCAGATTTTGCATTTGTTTTCATGGCATGGTCTGGATCCATTCGGTGTGTTTTAGGCCATAGAAAGTTTGCTTCTGGTGATGAGGCTAGCGAGGTTCAGTGCTTGTTTGAAGGCTAGGATGGATGGATCTGGGAAGAGCTCTTTAAGAATTGAGTCTCCTTCTAGTATTGGTTGCAATTGTTTGAGGATTTTCCATAGAGGTTTGAGGGAGGGGGGGTGATATGTCATAACCGGTGGTGTGAGATTTATGGGGATTTTCCTTCTGCACTGCAGCAGTTCTTCACATAGTATCCAGGTAGCTCTTTAAAATGTGCATCCATTTCTCTGGAGAAGTGTCCTTGTGTGAAAGCCTTTTTAAGATTTGTGAGGTAGCAATCCCAGGTGTTCTCTTTAGTGCATATTCGGTGGGATCTGAGGGCTTGGCTGTATATCACAGGTTTCTTGGTGTGTTTAGGGTGATTGCTGGTTCTGTGCAGATATGAATGCTGGTCTATGTGTTTCTTGTATAACGTGGTCTGTATTTTACCATTCTGCATACTGATCATTGTGCCTAAAAAGGAGATGTTGGTGCTGAAATACTCAAGAGGTAGTCAGATGGAGGGGTGATGATTGCTGAATTTCTGATGGAACTCAATCAGAGATTGCAGGTTTTCAGTCCAAATGATGAAGATGTCATTGATATATCTAAAGTATAGCAAGGGTTTGATGGTGCCATCGTTGAGGAATTCTTCTTCTAAGTGGCTCATAAAAAGTTTGGCATACTGTGAGGCCATTCTGGTGCCCATAGTCCATGGTCTGAAGGAAGTGTTGGTTATTAAAAGTGAAATTGTTGTGTGAGAGGATGAAGCGTATAAAGTCAGAAATATCTTTGGGTCTGTACTCAGAGTTGTCATCTTGCTCTTGTAGGTATGTAAGGCAGGCTTGGATGCTGTCCTGGTGTGGGATGTTGGTAAATAAGCTGGTAACATCTATGGTGGCTTGGAGGGTGTTGTTGGGAAGGTAGTCTGTGTTTTTAAGTTTTCATAGAAAGTCTATAGTGTCTTGGACAAAACTTGCTCTTTGGGTAACAAGTGGTTTAAGGATTGATTCCATGAAACCCACTGGCTCTCACCCACTGATTCTCTCACCCACTGACTTCTCAATTTACATTTTCACTGCCTGGCTTGCATGCAGACCAGCCTCTGGCTTCTTTACTATTTGTTCCATCCAGGAAGAGCACATACCAACT
The DNA here is from genome assembly GCF_000455745.1 of Alligator sinensis. Lineage (NCBI taxonomy): Eukaryota > Metazoa > Chordata > Crocodylia > Alligatoridae > Alligator > Alligator sinensis. The sequence continues at coordinate 539,248 of NW_005842022.1, read as the reverse complement.
GCAGATGCTTCTTCAGCCTGACCAAGGGTTTCTAAACCCGAAAGCTTGCTAAAAAATGTTTCCAACTATTTAGTTGGTCTAATAAAAGATATCAGATTTACCCAAAGAACCTTGTCAGCCATTGTGTATGCGTACATTTGGCCGTAGCAGGGGCAGGGAGTAGGGAGAAGAGGCAGGCATATGCCCCCCACCCAGCCTCCCCTGCCAGCACTAGGAGGGGGAGGGGAAGCCCCCCCCCCCAAGCCCAGCTCCCATGGGGGGAGGTGGCTTCCAATTTTTGTGCTTGTCCAGGGTCCCAGTACATATTAATCTGCCTCTGCACTTGCCACCGCCCTGCTGCCGATGCCGTCTTCATGTCAGGGGGCCCCAAAGTTGCCTTGCAGGGTTATGCTGAGATACAGGCAGATATCTAAGAGTAAACAAACAGAAGAAAATACCAAAACATTGACCTCTTTTTACCCTGTGCCTTCTATATAGGATGGCCATATGCCCTGGATGGGCTAGGACAGTCCCAGATTTTATAGGTTCTCTCAGCTTCCCATCCTGTGGAAAATATTTAAGCAAAAGTCCCTGATTGGTGGGAACCTGGGAGCCGTAGTGGTTGGGGCTGTGTGTGTGCTGTGCCATCCTATCTGGCCCTGCTCCTGGGGGAGGGGTGTGTGTGTGTGTGTGTGTTTGTGTGGCAGCGGGCTGGGCCAGAGCAGCTGTCAGGATGCACTGGGGAGCACGGTTGCTTTGTCACTGGGACTGGGGTGCCACACACTGCCTCGGTGGTTGTGTGCATGTGTCCTGGCACCCTTCCCCCTACATCCTGGATTTCCCTAAAGTAATTATGGTCACCATGCTTGAATCCAAAGATACAGTCCTTAGCCTGCTTCAAGGGTCTAAATCAGGGACAGGCAATTATTTTGGGTGGAGGGCCACTTACTGAGTTTTGGCAAGCCATCGAGGGCCTCATGACAGGCAGCCAGGGGCAGATAAATATTATTTTTTGAAATTTTTTAGGGGCCCTGCGGGCCAGAATGGTCTGGTGGGCCACATTTTGCCCACCCCCGGTCTAAATGCAAGGGTCTGGCTCTGAACCTGCCTGTCAGGGCCTCTTGCATTCCCTTGTTAGTTTACCTGTTTTACCCAGCCTGCTTGGCTGAGGGATTCAGCTCCTGTCTTATAGCTAAGTCAAATGAAGATCTGGCCTTGCTGTCTAGGCAGGCTTACATACATTTGCTGGTCTAGGTATTAAAATATGTCACCCCTTCATTTCTAGAGGGCTCATATTATACCAGTAACTTCCTTATCTCCCTCCCTAGGTGCAGATTTACCAGTACTTCTTGCATCCCTTTCAGACATGCAAATTTGCTAACCTGGTATGCTGTCCCTCCTGAATGATAGTTTGATCAGCTAGGGGTTAGGCTTCTTTTCAAATGTAAATGTTTCATAGTCTGGACAGACCCAGGCTACCTCTTAGCAGATTTGCATGGTGGATCAATGCATAATGCTATTTCTCATCCATTGACTCTTCTGTGAACAGTCATGGGTGGTGCATGTTAATCATCACCTTATTAACATGACCTTAGCTGACATACAAAGATGCATCAAAATTACATTTATTTCAAATACTATAACATATACAGATAGGAGAACAATAAAACTGAACACAGCTGCACACTAGCTACAGTTAGTGACCAAAGACCAAAATGGCAAACCTAATTTGGGAGAATACGCATGAATGCCACATGGTGACCCCCCTAACTTTGTCTTGGGGAAACTCCATTCAGTGAATATTGTGAAAAATAAGAGTAAAATTTTAAGTTATTTCTTTCAGTGGAACTGGCATCTGTGTAAAAGTGGCTGACATTCTAATTGTCATTAGAATTACCGTTCATCTCTTCATATAAAGTATTTTATGGTTTCTTAAATGGCTTGATAAGGGAAACTAACATAATGTGTTTCCCAATCTAATTTTAGTATTTTCTTTGTTATTTTCTAAATAAAATACATTTTTCCTTTCCTTAAATATAACCTTGTGGTTTCAGTAGCTTTTTATAATCTAATGTCTTCTTTTGTATAAAAAGAAACGAGTTATTTGTTTTTCTTTTATCCATCTTCATTGACATTTGTCCTTTATGTTCTATAACATTATATTTTCTGAATCAACTGAAAAGATTTTCTTTCTTTCCCCTTTTTTAAAGGCAATACTACAAATACTAAAGAGTTTTTAAATTAAGAGTTTAATCTTTTGTTTGTTGTGCCCAGTTCTCAAACTTTGGGTGATTGGCTGGTTGTCTCTCAGCACTTGCTTATTTTGTGGTCTCTCATGATGTGTACAGAAATGTATAACAGGTGTCTGTAGTTCCCACATACTAATGCAGATTCTCTTGTTTGACATTATTGTAAAAGAGGAGAACATTTAGCATTGGAGCAACAGTTGAAACCTCTCCTATTTGTCTCAGCTGATGAGCAGTACTTTTTTTCTTAATAGATTAAGCCTAAACCATTGATAACATTTTTTTTTCTGATAAATATACTGGGGTAGGTTCTCCAGTATTAATGATTTTATAATTAATGCATGCTGAGGAGGTGGAGTAAAGATGATCCAACTTTTTGCTTCCCCCTAGCCTGGGGCCACTGGAAGGCATTTGGTCTTTCAGTAGAACAAGGAGCAGCCCAATGTCTTCTATAAATTTTGCTGGCAGAAATAACCCTACAAGGATGTCTCCTTCAATTGAGGATTAGAAGCATATGCATTGATTTTTATTTTTGCTGGGGTGGGGGGCCCTAAGATGATAGACATGCGGAAAGTTTTATGAATTTCAGGTAACAACTCTCTTCCCGAGGGGGGGCAGAGTCCTTGGCCCCCATGTACTCAGCACCTATGATTAGAAAGATTACTACATGCTTCAACTTGTTTCTTTGTCTGTACATGTGGCCTAAATAGAAAATGTCACTTACAACTATTCTTTGAAAAAAAAATTGTGGGGAGCAACAGAAGCAGTGTGACAAAAATAAACAGTAATAACAGTGATTTGTTTTAAAAACAGTGATGTTGACATATATATTATGAAATAATTAAAATGAATTATTAAGGTGCTTTCACAGTCATTGGGACACTTTCTAATTACTACCTTGAAACCATGCTTTATTTTCAAAAGTTGATGTTTTTTGGCATTTCTAAATGCTAGCATATAATATCAATTAGTTATTTATGAGCGTGTGCAGGAACAATTTAATATTACTTTTTTATTATTTGCTAAATCAAACAAAATAAAAATGAGATGTAAAGGTTTAACTTGATTTCTGCTTATTTATTCCCACAATTATATTATGCAAAAGTTAACAACAAAATACAAACAACAATAACAATAAAACAAAAACAATAAAAGGAAATTCTAACATAAAACCTATGATTGTGAGGGAAATAGCGCATATGTAAAATGGCATAAGACAGGGATCCTGCTTTCTCTAATTTTTTGCTGAGTGGTGGCTGTGTAGCTATGAATTGTAATGAAGTAGACTAGCAGTGGTAGATCTATAAAGGGAGACTATTTTAGCACCAATCATGAAAAGTCAAGAAATCCTTTAACCTTTTAACTTTGAACAAAATGTTGAGTTTTTTCCCCCATATTTACTTAATGTAAAAGTGTATATTTTGTGTAAGAGATAAGTTTTCCTCAAATGTGTGAGGGGAAGAGTTGCCAAATGATCTTAAATGTGACCTGCAGCCACAGGGGTTTGAGGCCTGCTAAAATTTGACCTCATATTTTAATTGTTGCTGTCCAGAGACAGAGTTAAATGTGGAAAGAAGCTTTCTGGGAAGAGAATGTTTGGAGAAGAAAATGAAAATGCAGAGATTATATCCTCTAGAGGTTTGATAGAAACTGTGATAAACACAGGAGCTACCTTTCTCAGCTGACTTTACTGTTTTAGAATTTCATTCCCCACCTGCTGGCAGAAGGATTTATTACACTGTAAAATTACAAACTAGGGGTAATAAAAGTACTCTCCCCCACATATATAAAATCTTGTGGAAGTGAGGTTATTAATTTTTTATAGGTTCTCAAGTGGCAGAGTATCTTTAAGTGGTCTGTTTTAAAACTAGGTAAGGGTGTGTGTACATCTATCCATTTTACTAAAGATAAATGAAATTATATATTTGAAACAATATAATACTAGGAAAATAAGAAAAATAAAATGGAATTATTTGAGGAAGAAAATGAATTCAATCAAATGAGAAGAGTTTGAAATAAATTTAAGTATTGAATTTCTTGGCAATACATTTCAAACAAAAAGCTGTGAAGGGCAAAATTTCTTACTAGTGATTGAAAATCCTATTCTAGTCATCACTTAGGGGTAGACAGAGTATCCCCATAAGGCTTGTGATGTATTCTTTTTGAAGGTGAGAAATGCAAAAGCCTGTCAGCAATATTCACAGAACCTCTTTATTCAAACTGTCAATTTTGTGACTCCTATTCCTTCTCTTTCATTGCTTTTAGTTGTAATTATGAAGCTGTAATACTGCACGGGTATTTGTAGCTTGCAGCCAACTATATCAAGAAAAATTGTGACAAGTGGCAACTGCTTTCCTATTTTTCTTTTTTCTCCTGGGGGTGGTGCTGGCAGGAAGAAGATGCATTTTTTTCCCTCGTCTTCTTGCATTTTTTTCCTTCTGGGATTCTAATGAAGACCCCAAATGTAAATTAGCTATGATTCTCTTAATCCTGCTTTCCATCCTCTCAAGAAGTATCTTGCAGCGATTTAGTAAAGTGTAGGTTTTTATCATCAGAGTAGAGTAGAAATGGACAATCTGGTTCATATAAAATTAGAGATGGGGCCCAATTTGGAACAAGATTTAGGATTCCCTCAAACTCTGGGAATGTTTGTGCTCAAAACTAGGCTTTGTGGTTTAGGTTTGTATCTGCATAAAAAGAGTGATGCCTAATGAATGAATGAACTCTTTCTGTTGATTTGAGATTGAAAACATTGCCCCTTTGTCTCCAACATGCTTTCTTAAATGAGGAAGCAAAATTGTCCCCCACCATCTCTTTAGAGTGCCTAGGTACTGCTAAGTCAAAAACAAATACTCAAATGCATACCATATTTTCTCACACACAATATACATCATTCCCCCAAAATCAGCCCATCAAAACTGGGCTGTCTGTCTTAAGTAGGGAAGCTGATTTTCTGCCTGGGATTGAAGCACCCTGCTTTGATTCTTATTCCACAGAGTAGCAATTTTGGCATTACTATCAGGCAGCTAAGGGAGCCAATTAACTTAATGGTTCATTGTTCTTTACTCCAGAGATGTTAATGATCATCTCATTTTTAATTATCTTGATGTTCTGCTAATCATGCAAAGCTTTAGGGCAAATTTTCCAGCTGCTCCTGGTCTCTATCCTCCTATTTTGCAGCCTTGTAAACTCTTTAGCTTTTCCAAAATCACAGATCTAGCCATAGAGACCAGTCTTCAGGAGCCAGCTAGGTTTTTAGCTTTAGATAAGCAGTAAAAGGAGAAGTAGCTGACAATTATGCTCTGTCATGCTCCATGCAGCATAACTCTGAAAAAATCTTTTTTCTTCATTCTGTCGTTCAAAAACAAGGTGTGTATTATATTCTGGGATGTGCTGTGAAAATATATGGCACGTAATGAACTGGGTACAGCGGACATCAACATAGCAAACAGTGGTTCACAGCTGGACACATGCACCAGACAAAGTAAAATAAAACCTGTAACATTTTAAAAAATCCATGTTTTCTTTTATTTTGATTGCTGGATATTGTTCTTTATTTTTCATTTGACCTATCCAGTCTATAGGTTTCCAGAGTACTGGAACAAATCTGAACAGTTTCCAGTTTTAGAGTTTTTAAAATCTTTTATAGCAGAAATGAAGGGGGAGTCAGAAACTTACCCTTGTGTAGGAAACCAGCAGTCAGGCCCATGCGATATTTACATTTCACTAATGCCCTTTTTTAGAGAGCTTTCATGGAATCATTGTGGCACATAGTACTTTGTGAGCCATTTGTTTGAGGTAAATTCATCTTGAATGATTAGCCAAATTACAAATTGTGGACTTTTTCTCTCTAGGCACTATAGCTTGGGTGTAGTGTTTTATTATTATTTAGTTGATTACTTTGTCATTTGTTGTTGAAGGATTAAATCTAAATAGTGAATACAGTATTTGCAAATTTGTTTTGAGGAAAAACTGATGTTGATGGTCACCTTGATTTTTTCACTAAACAAGTTCTAGTATGTAGGCCAGTTGTTGAGAAAGCATCATCATCAACACACAAAGCTGAGGCTTGAGGGCAAAAACTGTATTGTTCTTATCAAACGGGGGTCACAGCTCAGTAGCAGAACAAAGGGGGTGAGGCAGAAAAATAGCAGCAGCTGTGCCACTGGCCCAGCTGTCACCACTGGCAATGCAGTCACTGATGCTGCCACATGCAGGCACTCAAGCACCCAGTTACATCTCTGTCAAAACCACCCAGTTACATCTCTGTCAGCTGTTTTGGGAGATCATGATCTTGCAGAATGAGGGAGGATGTTCAGTACTTTGGACCAGGCCTATGTAGAAGGTTTTGATGTAAGAACCAATACCTTGAGTTTAACTTGGTATATAACAGAATTTGTGAGCAATCAGATCTTGGGGCAAAGTGCTGTCTATTAGGGGTGTGCAAAGCGGGCCATATTGGATTCAGATTCGACCTGATTCAGGGGACAGCAATTTGATTCATCGATTTGGATCACTGTCCCGATTCAATTCAGCCAAATCTGAATCTGAAGATTCGATTCTGATTTGGAGAATCAGCGATTCAGCCATAGAGACGGCTTAAAAATTTTTTTCTACATACCTTGAGGTACCAGGTGTGGCTTGTGAATGCTGAGATGGTGGGGTGGATGGAGCGTCCCACAGGAGTGTGGGCCCCCCCGTGTGCTCAACGGTGGACCTGAAAGTGGACCCAAAAGTAGACCCCCTTTGCACTTCCCCTCCAGCCATGGGAGGACCCTGAGTGCCCCCCCAGATCCAGGAGACACCAGTTGCCAAGCCGGGGGGGGGAGGGGGGTCCCCAGCATGCTCCGCAGTGGACCAAAAGTGCTTCTGGTCCACTTCCGGGTCCACCGCCGAGCGTGCTGGGGACCCCCCTGCACTCCTGTGGGACACTTCATCCATCCCACCATCTCAGCGTTCATGAGCTGCCTGACACCTTGAGGTATGTAGAAAAAACATACAAAGCTGTGTCTATGTCCAAACTGTAAAATCCCTCTGAACTGATTTGGGGGGTTCCGATCTGATTCGGAGAGATTAAAGGGACTCCTCATTGTATACAGATTCGGAGATTCGGCCACCAAATCGGGCTGAATCTCCACTGAATCAAATCAGAGACCGAAGCTTTGCACAGCCCTACGGTCTATAGTATGAGCTGTTGGACGGTTGGGCATCCCTAGGCAAGAAGTTCAAAGATGGTGTAAAGTTATCCTTGTATCCTTCCCCCATCAGGTCTTGTGCCAGCTACAAACTCAGTGTTCTTCCCAAAGAGTTCATATTTTGCTATGTTGAGATGTAATTCTGAGTCAACCTACAATACTGTCCAGTCTTTATAGGACACAAGATTATTCTTAACTATTTATTAGAAAGAATAGAACACCCTTAAGTGTGAGGTACAGCACTCTGACACACACAGCCTGTGAAGCTTGAATCTGTCATTGATTTCCAGACTCCCTCAAGCAGTCCTCACCATCCATTTCAAGTATTCTTTGTGTAATTTATTTTCTACAGCAAGCTCACTGTGTCAAACTGCATTCACTTAAAATTGGCCACTCTTGTGGAATAAACATGAAAGATCTCAGAATTGTTAACTCTGAACACGTACACCAGGAAGCAACCACTTTTCTCTTTTATTCTGCAGTTTAAAAAAAATGCCTGTCTAGTTCACAAACAAACAAAACATATCTCAAGAGAAAGGAGTCTAGCTTTGCAAATTTAAGAGATTCATTGGTCAGTAACTGAGAGTCAGTGAAGTACTGTCCCCATTTAAAGATATTCCTGTTCATGCTGTGACACCACGCATCAGCAAGTTCTCCCAATGGAGATAGAAACACTTAGATTGGTGAATGAAACTCCTAGAGGAAGGAGCACACAGCACTGGTTGAAGGTTGCCTACAATACTGACTGACTAGCAGGACCCTTTTGCAATGCAAACCTATATGAGGGTGTCTGATTGGGCGGATGTCACTTCTAGGCTTTAAGTTGTAACACTGAACATTCCCCTGTAGCATTCAAGAAATAGTAGAATTCATGACCTTTTCCTCCTCCTGCAGAATCCATTTGCTGATACCTAATATGTATGTGAGCTAATCTTGGGATGATACCCATATTTCATAAAAGGGATTTGGCACAGGTATTATTCTATCATCCAGCTAATCAGAATTTGATTTTGGACAGTCTGTCTCCAAATCCCAGTTGAAATTAATCTTAAATAAATGCTGTAATAAAACATCATTAACTGAACAAAATCACAAATGAAACTCAGGTGCAAAAGGTCTCAAAGGCCATGTGGAGATGAATCAGTAAATCAGTGCAGTTTTATAAGTGTCATAAATATTGTCATGAGTAGGCTTTCAAATGAGATCAACTTTGCTTTGTCACTGATTAACTATAAATTCAGTTGAGCTATTCTAGTTGTCATAAATCTGAACACCCTAATAAAAATATGATGAGTAAGATGGAATGTATCATCTTCTACATTAAAGAAATAGCTCTTTAATTTTACAAAACTAGTTCAAAAGAAAAGATTCATTGATTAAAATCAACATCATTTTAAGCTTGTTGGCATAAAAGAATATTTGTTATTAAATAAAAATGTGATACTTACATATGATGGACAAGAGTCAAAGCTTTCTGAGAAACTGTAGAGTACAGCCTGTTCAAAGATATTGTGGACTTCTTTAACAAGAATTTTGTCTAGGTTTTGCTCCTGAAATGTGCTTAGTGAAAGATACTACTTATAGTTAACACAGTGCTGAAGAAGTAGGTTTTTCAGCCATAATACATGGTTTGGTATTAAACTGTGATTTGTCATCTTACAGGAAAATGCAGTGATTATTTACAGTGGCTTTTTACAAAAAATAAATGTAGAAATACCATGTGTCTGATTTAATAACCACAGAACTATCCACAACAACTGCACTGCTGCTTCCTACTTGAATGTTCAGCCCTTGGAGCAATGAAAATGAAATTACTTATCAGTTTTCAGAGTGTCTGTCCCTTTATATTTCATTTTTACTCTGAATGTTTTTTATGATGTAGACATCTGTCTGCTAGAAATTTAATCAGTACAACTAACTCATTTCAGCCAGCCCTGATCACTTAATCTAAATCCAAGAACTAAAAAGGATACAAAAACTCCTACCTTTAAAAATAAAACAAAATTAAATCCCACCATTATCACGTCCTTAGATCATTTTTTTTCACTGGTTGCTAGGACTTACATTGTAGAATTCTTACTGAATATGCCCCAAGACCTGCTATTATTACCCATTTTTTCTGAAGTTGACCAGACAGTGAAGGTTTGTTCACAATTGTAGACAGACTGTATTTACTCCCACCACCCGGGTGAGAATCTGTTTGTGGGCAGTACTATACAGGAACAAAACTAGATACCTTCTCTGCTTGGCAACCCTTAACATTGTCTACCCAGATGATACAATTCAACTATAAAATTGTTTTACCAGTCAGCAAATGCTGAACACCACCCACATTGCCAGCTAACAGATGGTCAAGTATGACTTAAGTTTGTTGAATTTTACTGCTTCATTTTCTCAGGTTCATAACTCAGTGAAAAAGCCATGAAGGCAAATATCAAGTAAATGTAACATTTGAGGTACATGCCACAATCTTTATAAACAGCTTTATAATTACCTTACGTAAATGAATAATGTTACTTTAATAATTCCAGTGTTCTCCAAGTATAAGGAAATGTTTATTTAAAATAGGTTGTATTCTGATGGTGTGAATATCAGTGATTTTTTTCAACCACTTCTAGATATTGGTAGGCAAAATTATTCTGTAAGAAGAATTCAAGGTTGTACTCTACTGCCAGTTGGTCTTATAGTTAAAAGGCGGGGGAGTGGGGTGGGGAAAGACCAGATTAGTTATCATTTTGAACAAGAAACCTTTATACAGGGACTAAAAGGCAAAATGAATTCATTAACTTCAAGTTGCCACCTAATTGAATGAGGCCACTTTATTTTTAAAATGAAACCATTACAAATTCTGTATGTGTTGTGTGGTTCAGTGTCCTCTCAGTGATCTTCAAATTCCTGGTATAAAACTCTTCTCTTCTAAATGGCAAACCCCCTGACTCACCATGTTCTCTGTGTGTGAAGCAAGGTTCTTCCCTTTTATCTGTATCATCAGTAACAGATGTTATTCAGGCCGAATCATACACAATTTAAATCCTTGTAACTCCCTTCATCTTACTCCTTACAATTCATTGGTGCTGATGGAGTTAGGTACAGATGACTGCTTTGAACTTATTTACTAAGTTTGATTACATTTGCAAGAAAGACTAGAATCTATTTCACTGACTTATCTGTATTTGTTCCTGCATTCCTAATGGGATTAAAAGGTGGTGGTGAGAGCTGATTTTTGTCTTCAAGCAGTAAGTGTCACTATGAATAGACACAGCTGTAATACATGATAGAGAAGTGCTCATAACTGTCAGCATTCAAATCTAAGATGTAATGTGACACAGAATCCCAAGTGGAGGACAGATTACCTTCCATGCACTTTTAATAATTCGCTTCTTGCCAAGACTACTAGTAAGGTTGTAAGAACTATTTGTAGAAATGTTGTAATTTGGACTCACTTACTGAGAATAGGCTCAGACTACTAAATTTCACAGTTGCAACAATTTCAATCACTGCAGGACTGCACTGGGCCAGATTTGAAACATAAGCTTAAATAAAAAAGGTTTTGTGTTCCATTGTTAAGTGGACTATTAGCTCAACAGATTAACAGAAAGATCCTTGTTTAACATGAATACACTGCCTCTCCTTGTCAGAGCCTCAAAAACCATTGTAGTATATAACTGGTTAGTCAGCATCAACAAAGGATAATATGATGTGTATACCTGTTGCGTATATGCATAGAAATCCCAATTTATGTTACTTGTTATGAAGGCCTAGTAATTTAAAGACGCATTGCCACTTTAATTTGGCTCAATATGGCCCAAAAGTAAATTTAAAAATAATACTTTTATTTACTTACTTGTCCTTTGAATATTTGGAATCTTTAGAAGTCACATATTCATATTTTCAGCCTTCATCCACAACCCCAAAGGTTTGATTTTTTTATTTTTTTTATTACTGCCAGAAGACGTATCATCCCCTAGGGTATGCCAGGACCTTTGCCTTCAGGGAGCTCACAATCCAGTTACTGTGTTGCCATCTTCATGTGTATGGATGTAGCCAAGTTAATATGCAGAATCATCATTTTCCTCTGCTCAGAATGATGATTCTATGTATTAACTTGTCTATATCCACTGAATGAAGCATAACTAAAAACCACCTATAAAAGAAATCAGTATTATTCGCTAATACAGTGTGTTCTCCCTGTGCTTATACATGCCATCACCAAAACTGAAAGAAAGTGGCCATCTAATCCTCACCCACAATTTTGTACCTTTTCTGATCAATTTCATCAGAAAAATAATAAGCACTCTTACTTCCCTGCTGCATGCCCTCAACTACAATTTGCTATTTCTTTTTGGATAACTGTTGTTATCTTTGAAGTGATATATTTAAGGCACCCCTGCCCATTTCTTCTCAAAACCTGTCTTGTTGGGGTTTTTTTCTCATTCATGCCATTTTTCTAGCAATTTACTTCATCTTGATCTCTAACAACAACTTTAACTCATGCACTGCATATTTAGTGCCAAAACATCTCAAGGCACTTTACCACAAATGTCAGTGGCTTCATCACACAGTTGATAGTTCCAGGTTCTAAACTGCAAGTTGAAAATAAAGGGAAAAACAAGTGACTTTTCAGGATGATTTTTGAAGTGGAACTGTAGAAGTATCCATGACATCTCTGTACAGGTAGTTTCAACAAGATGCTAAATAAAAGAAAGTACCATGGATGTTACTTGACGTGTATCTACACAAAGCTAAGTGTCAGAATACCTCAACTGGCATAAACTGTTTCCCTATTAAAGCAAGAGGGTTGTTTTAAATGGAGAGGAGGAACACCTGGAATCTGATTAGCAGCCAGTTTTAGCTCAGTTAAATTAGGTTCTTTTACCATCTGCTCCAGGGGTAGGCAACCCCTGGAGTATGGGTGCCAGAGTGTGGCACGCGAAGGCATTTTGCTTGGCATGAGCACCTTGGGGCAGACGGCAGGGAAGAGGCCAGGGCTGCACTGCCACAACAAGGATTGGGCCCTTCACAGCTCCCCTGCCATCTGCTCCTGACACACCAACACCTTACAAACCAAGCTTGCAGGTGTTTTTTGGTCCAAAAATGTTGCCTACCCCGATCTACTTTAAATAAGGATTTTAGCAGAGACTTTTTTCAGCTGTAGCCTGTTGATTGAGGATCCAGCAATAGCAGAAAAACTAGATTACTATAGTCTAAATAAGATAAAGCAAGGGATATTGATTTATCATAGAATAGCAAAGTCACATCCTGTGTTATTCTTAATATTGAAATAATAAATGTTGTCACTATTATTTGTAATGCAAATGCTGGAATAAAGCAAAACGTGTATGTTAAAGTGATTAAACATATTTCTTTCACTTCTTACTCTATTTAAACTGAAATGCAACTGTATCTTACAAGGAAAATATGAATGCAATAGCCTGTTTTAATCCATTAAATCAAGACTTGCTATGAAGGGACAAGTGAACAAATATTTAAGCAAGCAATATTAGGAATAGAAAAACTATATTATTGAAATAGCAAATGGCATTTCATACAGTACTCAGGCAGCGAGGGATATAAATGCTTCCATTTATAAGCAATTATATGTGCTATCAAAATACATTGTAGAGCAGAGTGAATAATTAGCTACAAATAATTTATTTCTTGCCTATTCCTATTTGAACTGTAATTAAAAACATGCAGATTATTTCCCTCCCAAACATATTCGCTGTGCCCATTTATTGACAGATATCTTTTTGAGCTTTTTAATATGAATATTCACAATTTGACCTATGTTGTTCAACTATAATTGGTCAAATTACATTTCATGATTTTGAGTCTTCTCTGACTGGATAAGCAGGTCAGCACTACTGAAATGAGTAAATGCTTGTCCTTCCGTAATTTAAAATTCTGTTCCCCTATACAGTATACTTTGATACATGGCCTGGAATTTGCTTTCTGCAACCATTTTGCTAGTCCAACTATATTTCTTTAAAAAAAAAAAAAATATATATATATATATATATTTATGTATATATATAAATATTTATTTATTTATTTTGGTTTGTTTTGCACTGATCAGCAAGCTGTAATGCTGTGTGTTTCTTAATGTTTTGTGGAAATGTAGCCAATTATCAATAGCTAAAGTTATGATATATCTTGATATTGTCGTATGCAATTTGATGCAAAAAGAATACTGCACTTGAACTTAAAATGACACTATCCTTTGTTTTGTAAGAAATGGTAAATGAGTGCCGCTTCTGTCCTTTGTTTATATGCTAATCTTTTAGTATTTTTTCTACTTGATCTTCTTTTCACCCTTTAGAGAGTATTAACTTGCATTTATTGTCATATAGCCCTGAAGTTGTAAAGAGTGAACCATATGGAGAGAAGGCTGATGTCTGGGCTGCAGGGTGCATCCTTTATCAGATGGCAACACTGAACCCTCCTTTTTACAGCACCAACATGCTCTCTTTGGCAACTAAAGTATGCTGGTTTGCTAGATCAGTCTGCATATTTATCTTGGCATGCATCTTATGAGTCCCTCACTCCCCCAAAGTTCACGTAAAAGATTGTAAGAGACAGGCTACCTTGCTGTATAGAAATGTGAATGAGTAGAAATGAATCTTCTAGCAGGATTGCTGTGTTGACATTTAGACTTAATAGGTAGGTTGCTGGGCTGCTAACAGTTGCACTTTTTAAACAATATTATGTTGTTCCATTTAAATTAGCAGTGCATTTTTAATTTCATCCAGTGCTAGGACTTTAAGATTCTGAACATTCTTACAGTTCAGTCGGTCTGGATTTGCTCTATGGTTGTGCACTACTCACAATCTACTTTAGAAGAGGGATGTCAACAATAAAGTCTTTGGGTCAGATTGAGCCCACAGAGTCCTATCATCCCACCAGCTGTGTTGTCTGTGGGTCTTGGACAGGCCCTACCAATGCATGCAGCATAGACTGGCCCTGGCCCTGGCCCTGGCCCTGGCCCTGGTCCTATGCACTCCATGTTGCATGCAGAGCCAGTTTAGTCTGCCCTGCATGGGGCTGGACCCAGCATGCATGCTGCATGCAGCATGAAGGGCCAGTCCAGGGCACATGCTGCATGTGGCGCACAGGGCAGTCTGGGGCATTCATTGCATGCAGCACCCATTATAGCTGGGACCTGTGTGCTGGATCCAGGGCTGGTCCAGACTGAGCCCATAGAGCAGCCCCACACACCAGATCCAGCATGCAGGGTTAGACTGGTGCAGGAGTCTCATGCGGCGAATGCCCCAGCCATATCTGCACACTCCGTGCAGCAAGTAGAGCTGGAGCTATCGCAGTGTGTGGGGCTGGTCCAGGGCATCCACTAGCATGGGTGTGGTCTCTGGGCCCGATCTGGCCTGTGGACTAGCCCTACACCCCTTCATTTGGCCCATGGGGCTGGGACAGTGTAATACCCCTGCCCTAGCACATTGTCAGAGATGATAACATTTTTTGCAAGTGCAAATGTCACCATGATACTGCAGTTCCTTTTCCTACAGTTATTTTATACATATACTAGTCTGAGCATCTGATAACAGACATTCTGCATTAGAAGATATGCCCCAAACTTCCATTATGAACTTGTGCTAGTGATGTAATACCTGTCATGTTTTTACAAGGAAAAACATTAATCACACACATTTCCTTACATATAATGGAATAATTTTCCTCTATTCACTCTAGACTATTTGTTTTGCAGATAGTAGGGGCTATGTATGAACCAGTGCCTGAAGGAGTCTACTCTGAAAAAGTGTCAGTTACCATTAAAAGGTAATTACTCATGTAGTTTTATTTCTGTATCTTGCCAGAAAGGTTCTTTGTTGGATTCAATTTCATTAATAAGGATGGCAATGTGACAACTTCCTGACATTAGCAACCTTCAGTTTTCAACTCTGAATGTTTAAAGGGCTTCAGATTTAAAAAAGATAGAGATCTGCTCTCATGGCTAATACTAGACATGCAATAGGTGAGACTTGCAAGCGTGTGGCATTGTGGTCACCGTGTTTATCCTAGACTTTTGGAAACACTTATTCTACATGGAGGTGATGATCAAACAAATGAATCACAGCAATTTTAAAAAGAGGTGGGGACATGGTATGGAGCAAGTGAAGTATGGTAAGTGTGTCTGCTCTGATCCCATATAAGGGTAAGTGAAACCGCACAGTTTAGCTGTAAGTGAAACTCATGAATAGGATGGTGGTGCCTAAATACCTTTTTAGATCTGAAGTTACTGTATTTAATTTTAATTTACTGTAGGATAAGATTAGGGACATAGATAGTGCTTCAGCTGCTATCTAAAAATTCACTGTAATTTGCTTCCTGGGCAAGTACCCTAATTTTAGGCTTTCGGACCAAAGATGAGTGATCCTTCCCTCTTTCCCCACCTTATTGCTAATCGTGATCTTTTTCAAATGAACATTTCAGAGACTTGCATAGAATGTATACATTTTTACAGGTAGATTTGAAATTACATGGCCACCAAGTTCTATTGGATCACTTTTAAGCACATGCAGATGGTTAAGTTTAGTTGCATAGGGTTAAATCTGTCAAAGTGGCACCTAATACTACTTTCCTGTCTGGAAGGCAGAATAGAATTTGGCCAAGCCCTAAAAGTTTACGGTTAAGTGCTACTTAGTGCTACTTAAGTGCATAATAGACAAAGTGGAATTTTGCTTAAAGGCCCCATGCATGTGCAAAGACAAGAACCATCCAACTGGTTTCAGTTTTATCCTTTTTGCTGCCCAGCATAAGCATTCATAAATACAAACCAATTTGTTAGTGGCATAAAACAGATATCTGGGAATAAGTGATAAAAATTCATTACTGTGCATGGGTGTTTCATTGGATTATGAATTTTTTCATAGGTGCTTGACCCCTGATGCAGAGACTCGTCCAGATATAGTAGAGGTCAGTTCGGTGATATCTGATGTGATGATGAGGTATTTAGATGGCTTATCCACCTCCCATCTTACCTTGGAGAAGAAGCTAGAGCGTGAGAGGAGACGTACTCAGAGATACTTCATGGAAGCTAATAGAAATGCAGTAGCTTGTCACCATCAGCTTGCCATCTTATCGCATGTGAGTAAATGTTAGAGCTTTTTTTGTCTATCATATTATCCTTTACCTGTACATCTCGGACTAATAAAGCATAATTGTTCCTAATTTAAATTTAAACTAAAGGGTTCATCGTTTTATATCAGATAGATTAAAAATTCTTACAGGCTTTTGAATTTATTTTATACTTTATTTATTCATTTTCTGGGAGCATACAAATACAGTAACAACTATAATATCTTAAACACTAGCATCATTCTGTACTGAAAATGGAATGAAACAGACTAGAATATGAAGGCTCTTGCATATTTTATAGAATATCCTAACATTTAATTATGTATGCAGTCTTGTAAGTGGCTGGCAAATAGCACAATCCACACTTGGTCAGAGTGGAACAAATGGATAATCCTGTGCATGATTCATGAACAATGGCACCTAGAAAATGGCACCTACACAAATTTAATTTTTAATTACAGGTTGCTAGATAAAGAGCAGTGATGCTGATAATGTATTTGCTAAGCTTGTCTTGCTATCTGATATAGTTCTGTAGAAACATCTTTCAGTTCTTTCATTTGCTTGAGGCTCTGTTTTGTGAGCTCTTGTAGCTCTTAGTCAAGGATTGCAGTGTTTTACTTAATTAAGTAAGCTCAAATATATACTTGAAGAAATTACTGAAAAAAATTATAGCAAAAAGTTTTCTACCGTAAAAGCTCAGAGTAAAAAAGTGTATTAACTCAAGAATAAAGTCAGTTTATGGTAATGTATACAGCTGTCCTGGTCGGCTCAGTAATCCCAGCTCTCTGAGGAAGGCAGTCTTCAAATGTTCTATTATTTGGGCTTGTCCTTATATCTTCCACTGAGGATTGTCTGTGTCCTAGAAAAATAGTGACAAGCATTTCTAGCCCCCAACAAGTACATTTTAAAAAAATCTTTCCTTCTCATTTCTCAGTACATAGTTTCATGGAATCCCATAACTTATTTTTCCTCAGTTTTCTAAACCATTGCTTCCATTGAAATAGACTGGGTCAGATTATTCAGAGTTCTCCCATATTTTCATTTTCTGTTTCCCTGCTCTAATGGAAGGCCTGTATGTAGTTTCCTTTTGCCCCCAGTTATTTCAGATTGTACATTTATATCTGGATGGTGGGGCATACTCTCTGCTCTGGTCCATAGGGCTAGGCAGGAAGGATTCATTAGAATCAGAGCTGGAGTCCATTGTGTAGCCAGGAGCAGAGAAAAAGCAAGATGGAAGTGGAGGCCAATAAATTAGACAGCCTGGAGGCCAGTTCTGGGGCTGAGGCATGCAAGCTGTAGTCATACTGCCTAGAGTTTAATAAACTTTGTAAAGAAATCAGCAACTTCTCCATTAATTCATATCCTCAACTCCATTGGAATGTGCTTCTATATGGTGATAGGACAAGATAGAGATACAAAGTGTATTTAGTGGTAATGGAATAAATAAATCCAATTTTGGAATATAGGGTACGTCTACACATGGCACTGTCACCATAGTGATGCGCTACAGTGATATAACTTGTCACTATGGCAAAGTAGTGTCAGTGCGCACAAACTGATGCCGATGCTATGTCGCCATAGCAATGAGCTACCTCACTATAGCGTGTTGCTATGGTGACGTAGCTGTTAAAAATAAGCCAGTGTGCCACTGGGACGGCCCAGTAACGGCTGTTACTGTGCTGTCATTTAGTATTTCCTACAGCAATTACTAAATGACAGCGCAGTAACAACTGCACTGCGGGGGGCACATGTAGATGCACCCATAATATTTTCTGATACAAAACATGATACTTTTGGGCTATGTGATATGTGGGACCCTGAGTATAATCATAATAAATAGTAATTGTAGCAATAGTAACATAATAATGCTAATAATACCTGGCTCTTATGTGACACTTCTCATTAGTAGATGCTAAAGTACTTTTATTAGAAGGAAGTCGATATCATTGTCCCCATTTTGTAGATGGAAAAATCAGAGCAGAGAAAGGAAAAAAAGCTTTGCCCAAGGTCACTCAGTAGCCTGTGACAGAGTAAAGAATGCAACCCACATCTCCTGAGTCCCAGTCCAAACCAATCTTAACTTCCAAGTATTGAAATACTGACAAATGAAACATTTTCTACTATTTTCACCTTTCCTTTTATAAACTTAGATCACTAAAAGAATTTGGGAGTTAGCTACAGGAGCTTGACTTCCAGACACCCAGGTTTGACCTTAGTCTGGTAGTTAACTGATGTTTACTATATTTGACTCAATAAGTCTAAAATGAGTCAGGTATATTTTTGTTTTGTTACTCAAGCAATACATATTTAATTACATGGTCTCTGTCCATTGCTGTTTAATATTGTATATGATCTAGAGATTTGTCCATTTAGATTTAATGCTTAGAAGTCCTTAGGAAACAAATATATTCACACATCCTGCAACATATAAATATGATGTAATTTTTCTAATAAGATATAATTTAAAAGATCAACATTCCACCACCAATTGAGGACAAAACTGAAATTTTTACTAAAATGTTGCCTCTGAAATGTTTAGGTGGTATCTCCAGCCTTGTAGTATGATAAACACTGTGAGTGAATTCTGTACACTTTGGATGTATGCCTACTTTGTATTAATCTTGACCCTCATTTCATACAGAGCCAGGTGAAAAATAATACAGCTAACTAATCCTTTTTTACCTTCTGGTATCCTGATTAGCAAGGTGTCACTTATTTCCCACTTTTCAGTGTATTCTTTGTTTACTGTCACTGTTTTCCTATGTCTACATTTGGATTTGTGCATTTTGGAGTGTGGATATATCTCTTAGTTACTGGGCCAGGTAGCTGAAATACACTGGGCTTTTCTTGTACATGTTACTTCTTACACCAAGAGCATTTTAGCTGGATTTTCTTGGTGTTGCACCTGGAAACAGAACAGAAAACAGCTGCACAGCTTCTGGTTCAGGAAGTAGTATATGCAGAGTGGTGTGGCACGTTCCAGCATGGGGGTGCCTGATAGAGAGTGGTATTGACGTGACTTTAGTGCTCACTGTTCCACTATATTCTACGTTTCATTTCATTGGGAGCTGAACTTGATTTATTTCTGTATTAATTTTGTAATTTTAATAAGCACTTCTTTATATCGAGCTTCACGTGCTCAAGTATCAGAATCTTTTGAGATTGATTTAGAAATCTCAGAATAACCTGGAAACCACAACACCAATCTTAAAATGCATTGGGACCTTTTTGTACTTCCTCGCCAACACAAAATAGTCCTTAAATTAATGCAACCAGCTATGAAAATATTACCTTAGCATAGAGAATCAGCAGTGACAGGGACCTATGATCACACATATTTTGCTTTCCCTTCGGACAGCAAAGGGAACTTGAGCCTGGGCTCAACTGGACCCCAGCAATCCCTGGTTTCTCTATCTTCTGCTGAAGCCATTGGCAGTTGGTATCATTAAAAGCAGCCCTTAGGATATCCTCTTTATATAGGAAAATGGGACAGGCACAAAGATAGTGCAAGCTCAAGGGAGCACAAATAACTTTAATTCCACTGTTGCCATGGAATTCTTCTTCATCCTCAAATTGAGCTGTGCACTGCACAGCCACAGCTGTAGAGCTGACCCTAGGTAGAAAAATTTTTCTTCCTTCAAAGTTTCATCATTTACATCACAAGGTAAAACTGTAATTAGCAAATCAGTTGTTTGTTTGTTTTTTAAATCTTGTTAGCTAAGAAACACAAATTAAAAATTGGATTACTTTAATATTCATTTTTTATTTCCTGTTTGCTTGTGCCTAGATGTATTTTCATTTGACCAGGTCATTCAGATTAGCATGCATAAGCATTACTCACTGAGGGAAATTAAATTAAATACAGTTTCAAACAGTCATATACCAGCTTTATAAAGTATCTTTTAAAGATTCCATGTCTACAAGGTAGTTTGTTAAAGTATGTTTCCAGTGCTTTCTGGGAGACATGCCTGACTCATTTGTACCAAATCCAGATATGCAGTAGTGAAGTTGCTCTGGAGGGGTCTCCTGCAGCCACTTTCAAAGCCTTTGTCTCTGATGCTTAAGGATAGAAACAGAATTTACCTTTTGTCACAAAGAGGAGTCTGCCATACCACAATGTGGCCATGACAAAAATTTGTAAGAATTTGTGCCACTTCATTGCAGCAGATGTCTATTTGCTTTATGGTAGAAGAACACAGGCAGCCTGGAGCTACCTGTGCTATTTCGCCACCCAGGCAGGCGCTCCCTGGGCTTGAGGGGCCAAGTCCTGCATGCCTGAGAAATTTCTGCGCAGGATCAGACCTCTCAAGCCCTTAGATTGCCTACCCAGCTTTCTCTGCTCCCTGAGACATGCCCCTGACAATATCCGGGGTGCAACTGGAAGCAGGAAGCTGAGATGCTCTGTTGCAGTTCCAGGGCTAGGGTCGGCAGTCAGCTGATACGCAAGTGATTGACAGCCCTAGCCCCAGGACCACACTTGAGTGTTGAATCCATTCTGGTGTTCTCCAGAGCTGAGACTGCTAGTCACTTGATTAGTAGCCCCATCCCTGGGGACCCATACCACATTGGAAAGTTCTGGTTTTCCCTGCTTCCAGAGACGTGCCCTCAGTATCTCTAGGGCACATCTCTGGAAACAGGGAACATGTTGCCCCTTGTCCCACAAGATCAATGGATGCGACAACAAGCAACCTTCTACACAGGTCACAGCTGATCTGCTTCATTTGGCAACATCTCTTTTTAGTCTGAATATACCAGCTTCTGGGTTTGGCATGTGCAAGTGGGAATAGATTGGTTGGGTGTGTTTGGGAGCAGGTACTCCTGACAGTGCCAGAGATGTGGTGTAGTAATACCCTTCTTGTTTGAAGCAAATAATGTATTTGTTTTCAAATCATTCAGAATACAGCAGGTTATTAATGTCATAATAAGTATAATCCAACCCTTAGTTCGGAATGTGTAAAACTTGCATTTCTTGGAGCACATTTTCATGTGAGACAGCTTGCTTAAACACTGATGCACACAATCCCGATGCCTTTTATAATGAACAAGGGCCATATAATGTCTTGAAAATCTTGCCCTCCATACATTGTTATCTTCTTCCACCTTCTGCTTTATTGATCTCATCCTGACACTTCTCCATTTTGGCATTTAAGTGTTTCATATCTGAACTGCATTTTAACAATTGGTAGCTATTTCTGATACGCTGCAAGGAACCAGGAAAGATTGCTTACCTATATATCGTGTAGTGTGCTTTTATCTCTCAATATACTTTTACAGTATTTGCGAGGAAAAAAATCAATTGTGAAAACTGTTTTTGCTGGCATTATTTTTAAGAATTCTTGACTGTGATATAGCAACCATTTCCTGGGTTTTTTTTAATTTGTTAGCTGCAAAAATATATGATCAAGCTATTAAGGGCAAATAAATTAATATATTTCATTCACGAACACTTTATTAACCTGTTCAAGTGTTTTCCTATAGTTTTTATACTAGTATCATTACCACTCTGTAATTAAGATCTTGGACACACATTACTTTTGTAGCACTATATGTACCCTTATAGCACTACAAAAACCTAGTATGCATGTGTTCAGTATGTCTGTGATGTTACAAAGATGGTGGATCTTTTTCAAACAAGAACTTCTCTTAGCACCATATATAGCATGTAGCATTTTGTAGTACTACATGTAGCATGTAGAGAGTTATATCCAGCACTTCTGGGGGTTTCTTGGTCCCCCAGCATCCCCTAGCCCTCAAAAGGGAAAGGAGGGAGAGTGGCTGCTTGCTGCAGTGGCTGTCACAGAGCTGCTGCTCCTTTGGGGGCTCTGTTGCTACCACCATCACAGCAGAGACTGGTACCACTGCCTGTGCCAAGGGGTGCCTTTGCCATCAGGATAGCTTGGACAGCTTACTGTCATAGTAATGGCATTAGCAGAGAGGGCAGTTGCTGCTGCCAGGAGCAACAACAGCTGTCAAAGACAGACCCTTCCCTTCTGTCCTCAGGAGCAAGGAAATAATGCCTCCTTACTCCCACTCTCCTTGTAGGTAGAAGGAGGGAGCTGTCTTTGACAGCTGCTGTTCAAGGACCAGGACCTGGTCCTGTAGCAGTCGTTGTGAAAAACAACCTGCTTTCTTCTGTCTGGAGCAGCAAGTGTTAAACATAGTCCCTTGTTACCCACAACACTCTTCATCCCCTCTCGCCCAACTCCGGTGGGCAGCAAGTAGGTTGTTTATGACAGCTGATCGCTGACAACCTGCCCCTTTCCCTGGTACAGGAGAATAGCAGGCTGTCAGTGATCAAGGCATGTTGACAGCATCATGTGGGGTCAGGAAAGCAAAGGAATAGCCCCCAATTGTCACCTGGTTAGAGAGGATACTGCTGAATCCTCTCACAGTAACACTGTAGCACTCCAGCCAGGATGCCGTGGAGTGCCCCTCTAGTGCTCTTATTTTTTGCTGAGGCACTGTAGCACTACAAATGAATTAGTGTTGTAGGCCCCAGAGTATTAATTATACTCTTCTTCCATTTTTTAGGGTAAGGGGAAAAAAGTGATTTACTCTGTGCTGAAATATGGTTAAAAGAAAAAAAAATCCAAGTCCAAGGGCAATACCTTTTTTTATTATTAAATCTTTCTTTTATTTTTCAACCATTGGGGTTTCTGTCTATATAAGCCCCAGGAAAAACAACATAACATGTTTTGTAATGGTGTATTTCTAGAATTTGGAATTGAAAGAAAGATAATAATGTACAGATCCATTCCCTGAAAGCATTATCTTCTGGAAGTGCTCAGATCCTGTGCTGATGCAGGCCATATAAGCACTCATAGATATTGCGCGCATCAGATATTCCAGTGTGGGAAAGGTGATGACTATATGGAGGAAAAGGAGTGAAATTAGACTCCATGGGTTAACTCCACAGAAAGCAGGAGTGTGGGTTACTTATTACAGAGTTTTTAAACAGAAAAAGATAGGATAGACTTTATTTAGCTTATCAACTTAAAAAAGTCTTATGTTCAAAACAGGGCGGGGATCTAATTTTATTTGCCAGGTGCTTTTCTTCTAAGTCAAGTTGAGACAATAATTTTCAACATACTTTCCCATCTTTTAATAAGGTCCATCAGAAAGATAAGGCCAGACAGGATATTGCATCTGATTTTGGGGGCTACAGGACATAGTAAAGAGCCTTCCTATCAATTTTGATTCTCCCAGATCTCTCAGAGGTAGAGTGAAGTGCTATACCCAGGTCTAAAATTGTTGTCTCTGGTGGATGGGATTACAGTAAGTAGGGGTTAAATACAGACTTAAGGTGCTCTCAAGAAATGCATCAAAAGATTTAGGTTTTACAATGAAAAACACTCAACAAGGTGAGGATCTTTGAGATGATTTTGTGTTCAATCCACATGATTGACACAAAAATGAGGGATTCTGGATCTCGTAGCCTAGGAACCACAGAAACTGTGGGCCACAAATGGAGTATGCTTGGTGTATAAAAGCTTGCTTTCTTCAGTATCCAAAAAGTTGGGGAAATACCAAGACCAGTTTTAATCTCTGGTAAGAAAGCCAGGAAGCAGGAAGACCTCTGACCTTTCCCAGAGGAAAGAGTTTAAAGAAAAAGTCTGCATTGGAAACCTGTTAAGTTGATTTGAGAACTGTAGAGTGAAGAACCATTTGGGAAAAGCTCCTTGATAAGAGAGGTTTTTGCCCAAGGGCTTAGACTTGTCTGCCATGTGTTGTGTAGGAAGTAAGATGCACCCACTGGGTTTCCAGCCAGAATACATTTATTGGATCCTCCATCCTGCTTATAGACTTATCAGTATTTGAATATTTCTTTGCTAACATAAATCTTAAAGGACGCACGTTTCTTCTCCCCTGTCACCTTCATTGACATGGATCCCAGGGTTTCCAAAATTAATGGAGCAGTCCTTTAAGCTTTTTGAGGTATTTCTTAAAATGGTAATTTTTTGACATAATAACCAAATACAGACAGCCAAAAAGCCTGAGGCTCAATCTTCACAGGTTAGTGTAAGCTATGTATATTGAACCAATAAGCAAGTGAACAGACATTTACTTTTGATACCAGAAATGCAGCTGCATGTCTGCAGTGGTTCAGGCTGCAAGTTGGGGTTTGCTCATCTTTCAATTTGGCTGGAACAGACAGCCTTGCAGGGGAGGTGCAAAGCATCCTGGGATGCCGGGGGACTGTGAGTTAACTTGAAAATGGAGGGGATCTGGCATAGAAGTTCAATAAACTGATTTAACCTAAATCAGTTAAGTCTGATACTATATCTATCCAGGTTTATCTTAAACTGATTTTGGCCATTTTGAAAGTAGTTCATGTGCACTGAACTTCTGGCCTAAGCACAGACATTTGGGGAGGTTAAATCAGGTAAGAAATGGCTGCCCAATTTAAACTTAACTTGTCCCAGTGCTGACCTTACACTTACAGACCAAGTCTCAGTGGCCAGCAATTAGTCTAAACCTCTACCTGTACAGAAGTTCCATGTACACAAACCTATCTAAAAATTGCAGAATCTGGATCTATGTAGTATCAGACTCATTCAGTTTTGTCAAACTGGTACATGGAAGTTCTGTCCATTTTCTCTGCTCATCCCTGGGGCTGGGAAAACACAGCCATTGGCCCCAGCCCCAGAGCTGTTCTTTTCACCCTCTCTGTATGGGCTATTTTTTGCCCCCTGGCCCCTTGCTCCCCCTCCCAGCCAGCCCTTTCAGCAGTCACCCCACAAGCCGCTCTGGATGCAGTCACTTTTATCAGTGTTCGCTGCTGCCAGAGCTGAGCAAGTAAGTCCCAGTAGGAGGAGGAGTGGGAGGGATGGGGATGTAGGTTCACTGGTGGGGTCAGGGGGCTAAAAGTAGCCCCTGATTCC
>NW_005842022.1:507635-513694 GCF_000455745.1 Alligator sinensis | reverse complement strand
ATTGCACCCACAGGTCATGCCTACCCCCTCACCTCATCTGTAGGTCACGCCTGTCCCCCACCCCACCCACAGATGACACCCACATCCCCACCCTTTGTGGGTCGTGCCTGCCCCCCCAACCACAGGTTGTGCCTATTCTCCACCCCTCATGGGTCGAGACTTTCCTCCATCCCCCAGCAGATCCCCAATCCCCTCCAGCCTGCTGGACCCCCAAACCTCCCACTAGCCCCCTATCCTGACTTATCTGACATCAGGCAGCCATTTTGAACTGATTTAGCCTCCCCGTAATACTTCCAAATGTCTGTACTTAGCCCTGTTGTGTTACAGATTTGAACTGATTTCTGATCACTTATACTGGTTTATGTGTAGTTTCTGTCCCTACCCAATATAAGGTAGAGTGAGATAAATCAAGATTCTGAAGGCTGACCTTCCATGCCATGGTCTTTAAATGGTAGTGTTGGAGTGATCTAAAGAAAAATGTATTGCATTCAGAAGTTGTTTAACTGTATCCCAGGTGGTCCAATAAAAGTTATCACCCTAAGAAATTCTTGCCTCTCATGAGAAGATTCTTGTTCGTTAAAGAAAGTAGTTCTGTGCCCTTATCCCAAGGTCCCTCTGACAAGGAGAATCAGAGAAATATAATCTAGATAATAAAAATGATTAGTTAGTATTTAGTTGGGACTAGATAAGCTTTTGGGACTGAATTTATCTTTTTCAGACTGGTGATGGATATGGAAGTCTTCTTTGTTGAGAGACAAGTGGATAATGTAAACCTTTTATAACCCTGCAGGCATTAAACTGCTTAAAGACTTGAGGGTACATTTAAGGAGTTTGAGAGTAGCCTCCACTGCGTATTTGATGTCTATGTTAGAAAAAAACCTGTAAGACTAAATTCACATGTCTTAGGCAACACTAGTTACTTGATTTGGTAGCTAGATCTGATACCAGTTTAGGATAGCAGCCTTGTAATATTATTTTACTAAGCTCCAATTAATTTGTCTACTGTGGTGTTCAGGGATTATTCAAATAAACTGAAGTTCTTCAAATTGATTATCAGCACGATTCTATACTGCCCTCTTTACTCCCATTTCTCAATTTTTTGTAAGGTTTTGATGAATCAGAAAGAAGTAGGGATCTGGCCCTGGTAATCTTCCCCTAAATGCTCTATTCCTTGAAGAAGCATAATTACTTGATGTGATTAGACCTACCCAGCAAGCAAGTTTGAAGCTATGACAGCATTATAGATTAGCCTTGTTTCAAGGGGCATGTGTCTAGCCCATCAGCCTTAATCTTTTAATTTGTCAAGTAAACTTTCCTATCTTATCGGAAACAGTCATAATCTTTTTGGGTTCTGTCCTCTTCATCTCTGATGCCAGGATAACTAACAAATTGGATTTAAAAATGAAATTTGGCAGACATCTAATAATCTAATAAATCTGATTTGTTCAGTTGGAATAATTTCAGTGCATGGGATAAACAGTAATTTTAAAAAATCCAGAATAGTGTAATTATGCAATAGATTGGAAAGTGTCTGAAAAGGCTACATACTAGAAAAATAAATATTTTTTGGAATTTAAAAGATAAATTTAAAAGAATGCAAATGTATTTAGTGGAAAGTCCAGAAAAATATATGAAAATAAAAATATGGGCACTCCTTTCCAACACCTCAATTTCTCTTGATCTAGTTTTCTATCTATTTAAATATATAAACTTTTTGTGGTTGTAGTTAACATTGCAGTTATTTATTCAGTCAATGCACAAGGACTTAGGTAAGCGCTAAATATGAAGCAACAAAGGAGAGAGAAGAGAAAATATACGTTTATACTGGAGGAACATGTCATCCACATATCTGCATATTATTATTTCTATTCATTGTACAACTCCCTGTGGATTTAAAAGTATTTTTATATAACAGTTTATAGAGTCATCACATCATAGGAAAAGAGGACTGGAAGGGACCCCAAGAGGTCATCTAGTCCAGTTCCTTGCTCAGGGTAGGATCATCCTTGACTAAACCATGCTAGGCAAATCTAACCTGCTCTTGAAAATTTCTAGGGATGGAGATTCCACAACTTCTCTAGATACCCTGCTGCAATGCTTGACCACCTTCATAGTCAGAAAATTATTCCTAATCTCTAACCTAAATTTTCTTTGCTGTATTTTGAGGCTCCTAATCCTGTCCCCTATCATCATATGGTCTATCTCCATCCTCTCTATAATTGCCATCCAGGTATTTGAAGACTGTTTCCAAATCCCCCCTCTCTCTTTTCTTCTCTTGTAATTCCACTGCAGATCTTGGCAGGGATCTACTAAAGCAAAACAAGAGTGATAAAGAATGTAAGGAAGAGAGGAAATTCTTAAAGAGGTGGTAACAGTGAGATTTTTTTTTTGCTTCAAATTCCATAAAGGTTCTAATTTAAATTCGTTCAGTTTCTACCAGGTCAGTAGGTAAGGGTGCCTATACATTAGCAGCAAGGCTGCTCCAATGCACTGTAATTACAGCACGTTGGAGCAGGTTCAGTTAATCGAGTGTGCCGGAGCATGGTAATTACCGTGCTCCAGCTGACTTCAATGTCTTGTGTATCAGTGTCCCTGCACTTAATAATGGTGGCAGGGGCACTTTAAAGCTCTTTGAATAAACTTTAGTTAAAGCCCCCCGCCACCATTTTTAAGCACAGGGACACCAATACACGAGATTCTCCAGGCACTTGGAGAACCACTTTCAGAGCTGCTGTAATCAAAGCGCCCCCACTCCTGGACACATGTATAAATGCCCTAAAACTTTACATCTAAACTTGTTGAAGTTGAATTCATAGTTCTCCCCTGGGGTCACCTGATGATCAACAGACAGCATATAGATTATTCTTTAACGTTTCTAAAAATTCTACATTGAGGAAAGAGTTATAAAACCCAAGATACCATTTTTTATATTCGTGAACCACTAGAGTATCTTGTTATACTCCATTTTTTTCTGAGAGACATTTAGTGTTGCTATTAAAGCTGGCATTGTTTTTAAGATTATTTTTTAAATTGTGACAGTTTATCTTCAGACCAGTGGAAATTTAGTTTTCCATTGTTATGTTATTGTAATCTGCTAATGCTGTAATCTACAGCCATCGGACATTTCAGAAATAATGTCTGTTTAGTGCTAGATATTACTAATGTGTTTTTCACTGCTTCCTCATACACATTAATAAATTTATCTTCAAGTCACTCCTAGGGGGCAAAGAAATGTTATCACAGAATAGCCGAGGAAGAGAAAATTGTAAAGGCTTAAGATGCAGAACTGTAGGAAAAGAACCCCATGGCCTGAATCCTGGCTCATCCAAGCCAGCTTCACCCTACATAACTTGGCTAACAATAGCAGTCTGGCTTCAGACTATGTAATTGCTTAAAAACCAAGGTAAAATTAGCTTGGGTAAATTAACCTGAGCTGAGATCTTTGCTGCTGCAGCTAAACTATTTTTGGTGCCTAAACTAGCTTGGAGTGGGGAAGGGAGTCCCTTGGGTGAGAGACAAGGGAGTGGGAGGGACAGAATGGGCATTGAACTTATCTTGGCTTGTTTCTCTGCCCAGTCAGTTTCTGGAGTATCAGGTTTGGGCCATCCTCCCCAACTAGCCGTTCCCTCAGGGAGTCCATGAATTAATGTGGACTGTCATCCCCCAGGGCCTGGTAGAATCGCTATAATTTGGGGGAAGGCAGCAAGATCTGGGAGGGAACCAATGGGACAGCAGCTGTGCCTATCAGGCTTTTGCTGGGCTTTTGCAGGGGGAGATGTAGCAGTTAAAGGAGGAAATTCCCTCCGATGGTAGCAGTTGGTACCTGTTCCTCTGTCTTTATCCTCCTCTGTGTCTCTGGGGGCCTTGACCACTGACATGATCTATCACTGCTGCTCATAAATGCTAGGACAGTGGTTAGTAACATGTCAGTTGTGTTTGATTTTATTCAGGATGCAGCCCCTGACCTTACAGATATCACTGGGACCGAGCTGGACTATGCTTCTGGGCCAGTGCTTTCTCAAATGATTCTACCAGCATCAGTCTGTCACTGGGGGATAAGGGGAAAATGGCAGTGATCTTCAAGGAAAAGCTGGACCATAAAAGGTAGTGTCTACCTTGTGCTCAAGGATGGAGATAGACTGGGGATTCTGTTGGTGTCTCAGCCATCCCACTGCAGAACAGGTTCCCTAACCAAGCTAGCTGAGCTGGTCTTGGAGGAGTTGATAAAGACATCCAGACTTATTTTCTTGGAGAACTACAGCGTCCACACTTAGGCGGGCTCCTGATGATCTCCCTGAGCTACCATAGGGCTATCCCAGATAGTAACGGGGCTAAACCATGGGGCAATACAAAGTTTGGATCTATGTTTTGTATCTGCTTAGATGCAGGGGTTCCAATAATTGCAGGGTGGAGGGGTTGTCAAGAAACCTTTGTCGTGACTGGACCAGTACTTAGAGGCTCCATTGCCCCTCTGGGGTGGTGGACTGGCTGGACTGATCCATTCTTGGAGACTTGAGACAGTCGGATTTCAGAACTCTCTGGGGGACATTCCCACTGACCTTGACAGGTACTGTATCGATGGCCTGCTTGATAGATATTTGCTGCATATTCTTGATGTTAAATTCGTTTTTAATGTATTTTATATAAAGGATAAAAATGATTTCAGCTAAGTGAAATCTCAAAGGTCATTTCCATAAATGCGGGATTGCTGGCAGGATTTGAAAGAACAAAGTACAGGACTCACAGCAAAGTGAGAACTAAAAGTCTATTTTTATATGTTATGACTGTCTTTCATTTTCAGATTTTCTAACAAGCTTTCGATGTTGCTGAGGAAAGGAAAACTAATAATGTTCCCCCCACCCCATGTTCCTCTGTGTTTTCTTATTGTCAGGAGCGTTATGAGAAGTCAAGCTTCAGCAGCAGCAGCAGTGGAACAGCCAGCTTCAAAAGTGAATTTTCAGAAAGTGCCGACCTTCCAAGTGAAAGCTTTCATCCAGCCAGTGGAAAAGAGCAGGACAGAGCATGTGATGAAATCCTGTTGGATGATAACTGCACTTTAGAAAACTCTGAGAAAGGTAGTTATTAGCAGAAGCAACTCCAGGAATGCTAACATGCTGCTCAGAGCTTGGTGAAAAGCTTGTTTTCTGCTTATATTTTTTATGCCTAGATGTCTTCTCTGAGTTAGATGATGAGCTGGATATATTAGATAATTTCAGCAGCTCCAGTTCAAGTCCTTTGAAAGACTCTGAATTTGGTAAGTTTCTTTACATATGAAGCAGTACAGTGATTTCTAACAGCAAAACATTTGTTTACTCAGAAATGTATGATGTTTTCAGGATTAATCACAAGTTCACCATCTGTTAGAGTGCAAAGGTCCTCTATAAAAAAAATTAAGAATTGTACCTCTGTGGCGCTGTTCTTTTAATACAATATGATGGTGTATAACATTTTGTATAACGTCTTCCTTATGGATTAAATCTACATTTTGTTTTGAAAATAGATGGAGAGATAAATAAAGATGCTATGTCTTGGCAAATTAAATAAGGCTCTGGTTTTCATGCATGAGAAAAAAAGAGCTGAGGAAGATGAGAAACAGAAGAAGGATCATCTTTATGGAACAATTAAAGAGGAGACTTTTGTCTCAATAATGACAAGACTGTGAAGGAACATAAGGGTGCCTATATAAAATAAATAGGGGATCAAAGAGGAGAGTGGATCAGGGCAATATCTAGCAGTACCTCTACGTGTGCCTGTATAGAGTTGGATGTGTGGCCCGTGGTTCAATATTGAAATTGAATGGCAGTTTATTGTGAAACATAGCAGTCTGTATATGGTTATTGTGCTGCTCATATGGTAAGCATGTGAGCTCAATGTCCTGTAGGTATAAAAAAGCCCGGGAAAAAAGCCCAGTGTTTTCCCTACCAGGAAAAAAGCCCAGTTAGGCTCGAAAGCGGCGAGAGACACGCGGGTGAAAGCTCGCTGCGCCCCCGCTCCCCCGAAGCCCCCCAGAAGCCCCCCAAAACCCTCCAGCAGCCGCGGAGGCCCGCGCGGACCACCAG